>NW_010128823.1:0-57848 GCF_000699245.1 Pterocles gutturalis | reverse complement strand
GGAAGATGATGTGTGTGCAGCACGCAGCTGCGTTAAAGCCCGAGTTTTGCTCGGTCCCGTTTGCGTGCACGAACAGCAGCCCCTCCTTTTGAACTGCAAACGGGTGGGATGCCCTCGCCTGTAGCCATTCCCGCAGAGATAAGTGCTGTGCACATCAGCACGTTTTTTCTTGCTGCATAGTTTTAGGTACCAGCTCAGCAAATGAGTGTTTGTAGCATTTTAAATACACACTCGAGTCTCAGTAGCTGTGGTAGGACATAAATGCTGAAAGGTAACCAGGCATGTTTGTTAAATGCCTTCATGAGTTAGAGTTTCATCCTTATAAACCATAAATCAAAAGCCAAGTGTAGATTATAGCTTCATGCGAACATAAAAGAAGACTGTGGGAGCCTGTTCAATAGAAACTGTTGTTGGCATTTCCTTCTGTCATTATTTTCTTTTTCCTTTCGTCTGTCAGCAAAATCTCTCCTAACTTTTTCATGTGTAATTACTTGTGCACCTCCCATCTTTTTTGCTTTTGTTGAAATAATCTTTATCGTTTGGAAATGGAGAAACAAAGAGAACTGTAAGAGCGTTCTTTTCTGTATACTTTAGATTCAGTTCTGGAAACAGCACATCTAGAAGTGACAGGGGACAAGTGTAATATACCGTTATCTTTCTTGTAGGCAAGTAAACTTTTTCACATTTTTTTAATATATTACAAAATCCATTTTACAGACAAAATGGCACTCTTTAGGCACTTGTCCTTTCAACCGCCAGCTCATGTATTCATTGAAGTAAAGGAAATCTTTGCATTCCTTACCTGGTTCATTCACAGCTGAGGCCCAGACCCTGTGTCAGTGTGTTCCTCTGTTCCTGCCTGCCCTCCAACAGCTGTCATTTTCTTCTGCACCCATTTTTAGAAACTGACACTGCCCACTGTGTCCTGTATACTGTTTATTGGCAACTCAAGCCTTGCTGCCTGTTCCCAGTGTAGAAGAGTCTACCTTAAAGTTTCATCAATTAACTGTTTTGGAATTTGTTAATGAAAAGCCTTATGTAAATTCTAAGTAATGTAAAAATATTCTATTGAGATGTCAAATATCTTCTTCAAGGTTACTAGGCTTTGGAATGACGTCCAACTATGTTGTAAAAATCTGTTGGCAGTTGAAATTCATGATGCAAAGACCTCAGTAAGTAATAGGTGTAGTCTTGCAATGATGGAATTTTCATATCAGTTGCACTAGAAGATATTTTCAGACTGTATCTTCATGTAACACTCATAAAAGAAACATTGGTGAAACCTTAATCAGTCAAACAAAAAGAAACTCTTCTATTCTCTCAAATAAATGAAAAGTGTTTTTAGCTGTTGGGTTTTCTTGTGTCTTTGTAATGTACCTTTTCTGTTTAGGAAAAGAATCTCCAGCAGCTCTGTAGACCAGCTACAGTTTCCCAAACTGAAATGGTAATGTTTGAATTAATGTACTCTTGAAGTCAGTGGAATTACATGGCTGTATGAAACCATTGAAACATACAGGCCTGTGGGGCTGGGGTATCTGGAGGAAAAAATGAAAGCGAGAGCTCTGGCTGGCAGTCTGAAATAGCTACATTTGAGAAGGCTGAAGATTGCCCTTCCCTGCTTTCCGCACATGCTGCTTCCTACACAGCTGCCGGAGCTGCTCTGAGTCAGCTTCTGCCCCCCCTGGTTTTCAGAATATATTTAAAGGCGCACAGCGATGATGCCAGTTTATAAGCCACTGGCTCCAAATCCAATTCATAAAAGTCTGAGGTGTCCACAGAGAATGTTGTGAATAGTGATTTTATGCCAAGCTATTCCCACTTAAACCACAGCCTTCAATGTAAACTAAACAATTGATTCTGCAAAACCTCACACATGTCTCTAGCTCGGCTTGGAAGAAAGCTCATTATCGTTCCTGATCATTATTCAAAACAGAGAAACAACGTTCTGGAACAGATTTAACTAAAAATCACGTTTGCAGTTATTTTCATTCAATCATAGAAATGTATTTCCTGCACCTTCTTAACATCTTTTTACCCAGGAGTGAGACCTTTGGAAAGGTGAATGAGAACATGACGTGCCATTAACTTTCAGGATCCTGACCAACTTGGCTTGGAATTGTGGGACTTCGAGTACCAGGTTCCTACAGGGAGTTGTCTGGTTGCCAGCAGACAAGGAGTTAGCTCTAGCTTTGCTTTCCCATTCTCCTGTACAGATCCTTAGAGGCCAAAGTGCCAGAAATGAAGCTCTTCTCAGGGACAATGGGAGGAATATTTAAGTAAAGAGGATGTCCTAAGTGAGTGAACCCTCAACCAGGAAGGTTTGTGGAGAAATCAAAATGAAAATGTTTAAGGAAAAGCCCTATTGGCTGCAGCTGTGCTTACATGTACTACTGCACCCCGTCAGATTTTGGGGTATTTCAACTAACTTAAAATGCTTTCTGGGATAAGGCAGTGCTCTTTCAAACACGTGTGGAATTAATTTTAAGCACATGGACTATCCCAGTAAAACCAAGTGAGCTATTCACATACTTCAGGTGAAACTGTATGGCTACGTGTTGTGTGGTCTGCACTGGCTAGTCACTTTCTAGCAGAAGTGTTCCCAAGACTTCTGCTTGGTAAATCCTTAAGTAATATAGAATCAGTGGTCTCAGGGACCATCTGTTAGAGCAGGATTTGAAATTTTTGGATTGGAACTCGGAGATTAGTTGGCGAGACCTTTTTTGTAAGGGCCCTGAGTTGGATTTCCTTTGGCATACCTATGAATGCGTCAGTACAGTCTTTCCAGGCAAAACTATGTGTATGGGTATGCGCAGGCAACGGATTGTTAAAACTAGCTGTGATTCATGTTGTTATTTTAGAAACCTTTTAATTAAATCCTGTCAGACAATCCATCATGATTGTGTTGCAAATAAAAAATAAAAAAAGAAGTTTGTACACACAGGCACACACATGCACACGTACACTGGTTATCATAACTGATGGTCCAATGTAAGTGCACCCCGATTTAACTCCTTAATTCTGCCTGTGTCTTGAACTGTCATTTTGGGTGTAAACAGTGCTGTCTGAGAACTCAACAGCAGGCTTTCTGGCTCAGTAAGATGCAAAGCATCCCTTAGGGATATAGGTTGGTAACTAAGCTTTCAAAGCCAGTTAGCATCTTTGCCATAATGACATTTCCTTAGAAAAAAGCTACAGAACATGAGCATATGTGTATTTATTAATCTGTTCTCTGTGCTGAAGATCTGTTTGCATTTTACATATGAAATGGGGAAAGATCTTCAGCAAGAGGAGCAGATTCATAGTATTTTTAAGTGTAACAAATGGCACCTCTATTCACTGAAATGCAAAAAAAACCCCATCCCAAAACCTAACAGCCAACCACTGTTGCCGACAATGAAAAACACTGTAGCCTTTCCACTACCACTCTCTAAATGCTTTTGTCTGTGGCAAACCAGACCTTTGTAAATGCCAGCGAGCGCTCTCCTCAGCTTTACAGTCTTCTATAAAGATTGTTCAACACGGCATTTAGAAAATAAAAGGGAGCTACTTCTGTTATGAAATGTTTGCATGTAAAAGCGAACACCTGGAAGCTTGAGTTCTTTCAGAAATAATTCCTAATGCTCAGTGAAGGGAATTAAACAAACAAACAGCAAGGTTTATTCTGTCAGCTTCTCAGCAGGCTAACAAGAATTATTGCATGCTAAGAATCAGCTGCTCTGGGAAACTTAATGAATGTGGCAGCCAGAAAAGTACAAAACGTGGCCAAGAAATGTAAACCAGATATTTAGACTGTAGTGAAGAGAAATGAAGAGGATTGGAAAATCTCTCCATAAATCCCAGGTAGAAAGGGTTCTCTGTACCAGGGTTTCCAAGCATTTTGACAGTGTAGAATACTTTCTGTAAGAAATTGGTTTTGTGTCTCGAATTTTAATTTTGTTCCCTCATAATTCCATTCTCCTTGGAGGATAACAGCAGAAATGTATTTTTGTGTTTTCATCTGTCTCTGACTTGATTTAGCAATTGGAAACAAAGAGCCAAGCCTGCCGAACAGCCAGTCCTCCATGGCCCGCTAGCAAGGGGGCTGGCACCCACTGTCTGCAAATCTGCCCTCTCTGACAACTCTCAACTTCAAACTATACCTTTTCAGTGGCATTTTTAAAACTTATTTTTGCAAAAGTGGAATGAATGCTACTAGTAAGTAAGAGTCTTAAATATTGATTAATTATAATCGATCCTTCCCCTCCCCGGTTAATGAATGAAATCAAGTCATAGGCATTTGTGGATACTATTAATCTGTTATGTAGGTTACACAGCTTTTGTGTGCTCTTGTTTCATCTTTTCAAGTTTTTCTCAACAGTTTTGAGAGCTGCAGAAGAGACTTATGGCTCTTATATAATAACATGATCCCCAGAACTAGATCTTTGGGGGGAAAAAGAAGAAGTAAGACTTGAGTTGAAATGGTAAGCGTGGGTAAGCCCAGAGAAGAGATTGATGCAAGCTTCAGAGAGATCTAAAGAATGTTTAGAGTAATTTACTCATTTGTCTTTTTGTCTGTAACAACCATAAAGGTTTATTTTTTGCCAGGAGATGAAATAAATGGTCTTACTGAGATTTCAGAAGTATGTACCTCCATGTTAGGACTTGTCTGCCTCAGGAAAATGTACTGCCTTTCCTATAGCAATAGAGCCACAGTGGTTGAATTAAAGCAGCACAGTAATGCCCGGGATTTTTCCTTATGTAGATATGCTCATAGTCATGATGGTAAAGGAAGCAGTGCTTATTTCTGCCCCAATGAAATGTGACATTATAGCAAAGCTGTCTCTCACAGGTCACCATCTAGAGCAAGATCACAGTGTTCCCCTGCATTTCCTGAAGGATGGAGCACCTTCGGTGACCTGACTTGCTCTCCTTCCAGCGGATCTGACACCACAGTCACTAAGCACAGACCGTGCAGCAAGCTCACTTAATCCTACCCAGCGAACACATGAGCCACAGTTTGCGTTTCAGTCTGTAAATTGTTCTTTTGTTTTGCAGGCTTTACTGAACACAGTTTTATTTCATGTGACTGTGCTATTTATGGAGGAGTAAATATTGCCGGGGGTCTATTTAAAAAGGCCAATGACCTGGATTTTTTTCCATTTGAATTATCTCCAAGAGTCAGACATGTTTAACAATGATTTTTTCCCCTTGTTGCTGTAGACTGCAATAACTTCTAACGTCCTAGATGAACACCAACCAAAAAGACAAAGATTTTGAGAGAAATAAAACTTCATGTAGTATGAATGTGATTAGATGGTATATGACCGTGCTGTTTTTGGAAGAGATGAATTCCATCCTGAATTACCAGTTATCAACATTGCATGTTTTTGACCTCTAAATATTTGCCTTTTCATACTGTTATGGTAATTTTGGTTTATAACTCTGGTTATTATTTTTTTTACAAAACCTATTTTCAACTGTGTTTCCACATATTACAAATAAATAAATAAACCATGTTTTCAGAAAAGGAAGATTTAAACAGAGCAAATGTTCTTCTTGCTGTTCTTGCAATCTAAATAGCAGTATTGCTTTACTATTTAAGAAGCAGAAAGTTAAACATTGCCAAGAAAATAGCGCTATATTTTCACTTTCAAGAAAGATCTTTGTGAATGCAAAGAGTTAGCCAAATGTCAGGAATATTAAATATGTTTGAGTATTCTTAAAAGATGAGCCGATCATATTTTTAAAATATATAACATCTTTAACAGTATAAAATGAGTTGATCACGGTAATTATAATGGACTCCAACCTGAAATTTTGCTCCAGACATACTTATCTTTACCCAGTCATGTGAAAGCATAAAAAGATACAATTTTTGTACTGAATGCCATTCAATATGTGTTCTAAAGTTTGTGGACTTCACAATCCTGTTACAAGGTACCCTGGCTTCAGTCCAAAGCCAGCTTCAGAAGTCACAACCGCCTTCTCCCTGGAGAGGTGGAGCAGGTGGATGGGAAGGGGATTCTCTCAGGCCAAACCCATCATCTCGCCTGATACATTTCTTCAAAATCTTGTCTTTACTGGGGAAGGAGCATACTGGACAACACCGTTATGAAGCAAATGATGAGCCCATTTTCGGTATTATTCTGGCTCGAACCACTCTACGCCATGGAGTAGCCATGCTATATAAGCTGTCGGTGCACAAGTCCTGCCAGTCCTGCTTAGCCCATCAGGAAAATGCCAAGAAGCAATGGCAGTTCTTGTCCTATTTGTGTCTTCAGAGAGACAGCTAGTTCAGTGTGCTGGGAAAAATATTCCACATAGCTAGTGGAATAGTGGAATTTGCATTGACATTTCTTCAAATGAAACAAAACTGGATCCTTGGAAAAGATACTTTACAGAGAATGAAGCCTTTTTTGAAGGTTTTCCACTCAAGCCTACCACTTATTACTTCAACTGTCTCATTTTTAGTGTCCCTTTTCAAACATCAGAGTTTACCAGTAGGTTATTTCATACTTTAAAAAGATACCAGCTTCCCTGAGTCAAAATTGTTCTGTGAAATGCAGTGCTGTCAGTGATACCTACAGCCTCCGTCCAGATGAGCCGTACAAGTGCTGTTTCATTCTCAGCTGTAACATATGTTTTCAGTTCTCATTTGTATTACTAAACAAGAGTTTTCAGATTCTAACTCAAACCATCTTTCAAAGTTAAATTAGCTAAACCCTAATTAGGCAGCACTGATCAGAACAGATTGCAATGACTACATACACTACTTCAGTCTAGCTCTGTTAAAAAGCTGCCAGCTTCTAAGGAAAGAAAAAAATCAGACTATGTTCTGTCTTAATGGACCTCAGAACTGTCTGAGGTGAGGCAGAATGATTATAGTATAACCAAGCACCCACTGTGTTTATTTTCTGGATTATTTCTCACTGATTAAGGAGTTAAAACATAAAACAGACCTTAAAGGAAAAATATGCTAAACTATTTGGTAATGTATGCCTTCATACAGGGTATCTCAGAATCTTCTTCCATTTTTCCCCTTCTGTAAAAAATGTTGGCTTGATCCTTTTCTACTCTAGTTTTTGGAGTCCATAAACCCACCAAAGCTGCCAAAGTTACATTGACACAAATGTATTAATTTGTGTCATTAAGGACCAAGTCCTCAAATGAGCCCAAAGGCCAGATTTTACAATTAAAAATGTAAATATGGAGGAACACACTTTTCTGAAATTAAAATTGATCTTGAAATATCAATTTTTCCTTAAAATTATCATTAAAGTGGATGTCTGGAAAGTAAAGCCATCTGTTTTCTTACAGAACAGGTAGGCAGCCAAACTACGAGCCAATCTGTAAGGTTTGATGCTGCTCTGAGAGGATGGGTTCTAAAGGCAACTCATGATCCTGATCTCCCTGCAGCAGTTAAAAACATTAAATGTATACAGGGATAGAACTGGACTAAGACTATACATATATGTAGTCTTAAATATATATATTGGGTATAGATATTTATATATTCTGAAATATGTATACTTCAGACCAGGATACCTCTATCTCTTTGAGTACACTATTGGCTTGGGTTAGACATCTTGCTAGGCTAGCATCCATCTCTGTAGCCATTGCCTCTCTGATTGCTTCTAGTGTCCTACCACTGTATCATGTTAAATAACAAATTTGTATTTAATTTGATAATATATGCTCTATTCTGGTTATTCTCTTAAGATTCGATTGAGTTCAAGACAGTCCCGTGACTTGACAGGATAAAAGGGTCTGCAATGTCACTTTGCACTGTGTTATTCCAGCTGCTCTTTGTTGGGATATCTGCCTAATAATTGCAGAATTTGGTGTCTGGTCTCCCAGATCTATGCTATCCTTAACACCAAATATCTCCAATAAAAACAAATGCATTTGCTACGCCTTTCTGCAAGCTAATGAAATGGTCCAGGATTCTGTCCTGCTGTGAGCAGGGTATCACACAAAGCACCGGTTCCCAGCCTTTCTGTGACTGGTGCCCATTGATTCTCCCTCCTTGTACCGTGCCATGCTGGACCATACACATAGCATCCTTCCTCCCCTAGTTGCCTTCAGCATCTTTGTGCTTCTTGTCTGTGGGGCTGCTGTTGTCTCCTCCCCTCTTGTTTCCACCCAGCTGATGTTCTGCTCTTCCACCACTTCCACCAGCTGCAGACAGGATGATTTCTGTCCCCAGCTGGGAAATTTATATGACTCTGTCCTGAACTTCTCTGCCCAGAGCCGACATGACTCCTGCAGAATTTGTCAGCCCACTCAGCACCTCACCTGCGTTACAGGCATTCATGAGTTAGGAACCAGTGCAGCAAAGTGTAGCACTGTGCCTGGATCTGCTTGTCTTAAAACAATAATGACCGAGACGGCTTTCTTAAGAAAAAAAAAAAAAAAGCAATTACCTTTGCCACAGGATGCATCGTGCTGTCAGTGCATGCACTGCCTGCTTGCTACCCCACTGCTTGTGGAAGCTTCTTGTCTTCTGGGGAGCCACCACTGGGGGCACATCTTTGAAGAGGCTTAAAACTTATGAAATAGGAGAGCATTTCATGGCTGATAAATCAATGCAATCAAGGAAAACCATAATTGGGGTTGGACATGGATTACTTTGTAGATTAAAGACATTTAACTTGCATTCATCACAAAATGCCATCAATGCACCTGAGCTGATAACTTGATAAACAGTGCATGAAAAATAAGGCAGAAAAATGTTAGGTGTTCTTTCAACATAATCCTTGGTAAAACAGGATCTTCACTGGTCCCAAAATACTCAGTGATGTTATAATTTCAACAGTGTGAGTTAACAAAATAGACTTTGTTACGTAGACCTTGTGGCTCCTCTAACCTAAGAATGATTACTCTGACTTTTGGATTATTATGGCTGTTAAGAAGCATCACTAGTAAGTTTGCTAAGTGAGAGGAGAGTGTTTTAAGTACTGTTGCTGCTCCCTGAATTTCTTGTGTGGTATGTTTTTAATCTGTCCTTGTCAACAGCTGTACTGGGCCGTGTCAGGTGTCGTGCTGTGAAGCCTATGCCTGCTTTTCCACTGCGCAAACTGAAGTGTTCAGAAAAAAAAGAGGGGTCTAGTTAAAAGATATTTTCCTGTTTTATTCAATTCAGGCATAGTTGAGTATTATCCTAGATCGCTGTGACAGATAGAAGACAAGTTCTCCTCTTATGATAACTTCTGTTAGTATTCACCATGTTTCCAAAAAAACATAGACAAATTTCTATCATAACAGCATATGTATGATTTCTGCGGTTGGAAATGACCCATTTGTATCTCCAAATATATGTTCTAGATCAAAAATTGTTTTCTGTCCTCAGCAATTTTTACCACAGAGCTTTCAAAGGATGTACAAGTTCTAGGCTTTTTATTTTAAAAGTGTCTTTACTGTAGGCTGGTGTTGAATGTGCTGCTGTCTACACATATAATTGCGAAACAGTACAAAACTGTATTGTCATTTAAATGTCTTTAGTGTTTGTTTGTCCAATAGAGCCATACGGATTCCAAACACTGATATTTGTTTCTGCAGTTTTATTATTACCATTGACGACCTTTGGAAAAAAAGGGTGAAATTTCAAAATCATTGTTACCAAAGTCTTACTTAAATATTGGTGTTAATTGACTTGGCTGGTCAGGTGCTGTTTATGGGACTAAAGTAGGGTCAGAAATGAGTGCTGCAATCTGTCTTAGAAAAAACCCTGAACCATCCCTTTTAAACAACATTTAAATTCTGTTTGATCCCAGGCATATGGGGTGGCCAGCATGTTCTACACGTCTTATGAATTTTGGACTATGTTATTATGAATGTCATATTTTTAATGTGGAACAGACCGTTTGCCGACTGGGTCTGCAGCACATGCCAGAGTGATGAAGAGCCATTAACTTTAATGACTGTACCAGCTAAAGTGGAAAGTTCTCAAACAGGAGGAAGGAGCAGAAATTGGGAGAATGGCAGCTCCAGAGGGACTCACAGAGGGAAAACAGGGGAAGATTCATTGAGTCCTTCAAAGGCTTTGAATGGGAAAGAAAGGCGATTTTTTGAAGCAGGAGAAAAGAGATGGGATTTAACTCAGACCCTTCAATGTCAAAGACAGGTAGTTTGATTTTGAGGAAACACAGTGAGATGCAAGAAGCTTGTGGATAAACTAGAGGGTGTCTGGGCTCTTTTTTTCTGTCCCTCCTCCCAATATTTATTGTATTACATTTGCTGTTTTCACTGACCACTGATCTCTTTTAACTTCAAACTATCTGTCACTGTAGGAATTGTAGCACCATGTGATGTAGTGTTGCCTTTAGCTCTGCAGACCCGAGTTTAAATTCTTTGTATTACTTTCGTAAGGCATATCATGCTGAGTGTCTTTAAACAGATTGCATGCTGCTATCATTTTACTGCATCTAAACATTAATTAGGCCTTCAGATGAGTAAGTAGTTTTAATAAGTTTAGGTAAGTTTTAATAACTTGGTAAGAAAAGGGATCTTTTATGGACCAGAGAACTGAAGCGGTAGGAGCTGTTTTCCAATGCACAAGCATATGCAGATAAAGAGGTTTTCTTGAGTGCTGTTTGGTAAAGGTTTGTGTTCCTGTGAGGAAGTGCAGAAAAAAACAAAGAAACTGAGGGGAGTGAGAAAGTGATAGCCACAGCTACAGATGTACCAATACTCTGACAATGTTAAAACTAATTTAAAAAAAAAAAAAAAAAAGAGGACCTTTGGGCAGAGTGCTAGCTCTAAAGAGGATTGGATTTGTGCACAAAGCCTGTCTCTCCTGCTGCTTGATTCCTTTTGCGTTCAAAGACAGGATTTTTTTCCTTCTTTATAAATAAACAGAACTGAACAAAGTAATATTGGTCCCAATTTCTTCTTCCACAGAAAAGAAATTGTACATTCCCAGTTCTAGATAGGAAATGGTTAAAAGAAGCAGCATGCTCTCCTCATGGTTGCTATCCAGAATCTGAGACTTTTTCAGATTTCCCTTCTTCCTCAACCATCTGACAAGAGTTAGTGATTCTGGGCTTTCCCAAGGGCACAGACCACATCCTCCATGGTTGGTACCACAAGGTGTGCTGCTTTCCTGGTAGTTAGGTTAGTTCTTTGCAGAAGATGCTGGTGGGGATGGGGAAGGGAAATGCATGTTTTTATGGTGCTTTCAAAGTTAGAAGATAAAGGTCTGGTTCAACATAAAATTCCACATAATAATAAGGCAGTAGGATTATTTTTTTTAATGAGAGTTTCATAATGGTAATCTACAGATTATGTGAGCATCAGAACTTATATTAGAATAGTATGATGTTGTGCTATAATATCAGTGTGATGCATTTGAAGCTATCAGGCATTAAAATAGTGCTTCTTGACATCACTTTCTTGCAAACTTCATCTCTGTTGCTGTGACCTTTAACAAAGGATCTTTCTTCTGTAGATTAATTTAAAGAAAGGAACAAGCTGCACAGCAGATCTAACGGCGCCTGGTTTCCTATGATAGATGTCCGATGCCCTACAGCACCTTACTAACCATGGATGTCCCCCGTGAGCCCTTGCGACCTCCCTGGTGCCCCAGTGCTCCTGTGGGCAGGATGCAGATGGTGCCATGGCTGGCTCTGAGGTCTGCTGCACGTTGACCAGACAAAAAACCCATGGCTGTTGAGCTCTCATAGTGATCTCTTCTCATGCTGGAGTAACTGCTGTGGTCTCCCCACCACAACCCACGTGCTGATTTGCATGACATTCAGAAGAGCTTTTATCTTTAAGACCCCTGCCCTTCTGTCAGATGTGGTTAAAATTGGCCAACAGACTCAGGATTTGTTGTACGGGTACATGTAACGGACATACCAACAGACGGTGTGATTGCATAAATCTCATTTCCTTGAGAAGGCAGGCAAAGATGTAGCTGACATCAGGTTTGATCAAGGATGGGGTCAGGTCATGGTTTCCAAAATGAAAAGGAATTGTCAATGGTGGGTCATAATTTGTCTACCTTGCTGTAGTGCTGTTTCTGTCTCAGGATAGAAGAAAATGAGCATGAGATATAAATAGTGCATATTGTATGAGAAAAAAAATGTAGCGTTGTTTGCAAAATAAACTCACAAAGCTTGCTGCTTTATTCACATAGTTAATTTAATCAAGTTAACAAATAGGTTTTTCAAATTTGCCATTACAGCTCTTCCACTTGTTATAAATTCCCATGATTCTTATTTACCAGGTAAAGTGTTCCATTTGTAATGTACATAATTTTATTAGCACTGTGATTTTTGCAGAAGTCTTCTCTAGCATGATTTGGTTTTAATGAGCTAGTAGGGCATTTTGTTCCCAGGGCTGAAGAACAGTAAAAATGTAATCATGCATCCTTCTTGTTGAGATGAAATTGCCACTAAATGGGATTATACCTTTCACACAAGTAAAGAGGCACCACTCCTCTGAAAAGAAGACTTGTTTCACTTTCAGGCAATGTGTGGTGTTAAGTCAGACCTGCTAGTTATTTTAAACAAATGCAGCTGATTTAGGAAGACACATATGCTGGATACTCCAAATAACACTGGTTTATGGACTTGCTTTATTTCCACTATACAGCGTTGCCAAATGTGTTGTGAGACTAGCAGTATTTGGTGAAGTTTTTAAATTGTGTAGTTACATGACTATGTAAGAATGATCATTTTCCGAACTTGACTTATGGAACATGGATGCTTGAATTGGGCTTTATGCCTGACAGAAAAATTCACTTCCATATTGTAAGGGCTTGGTGTACATGTCCCATAGAAACATCTTCAAGTCTCATCAGCCTTGTCTGCATAGTATATACTGCTACCTATGCAAAATGCAGTGCTGCCGTTTATTCGTAATTATGGGTTTATCTTTGCATGATATTTTTGTTATGTCAGAGTGGACAGTGTGGAACTTTATATCTTTTAGAGAAGCAGTAATATATGTGGTAATTTTGATGTTAAAATCCACCCTTCTTCTCTTTCTCCCACTTTATCTCTATGGGTGGTAGGAAGCCATGTCTTTCCCTGCTTCCTACTACCAGGGCCATTCAGGACCAAACAGAGGCAGTAGTAGTGTTCCCACAGTCTTGTAGCGGGAGCCAGAAGTCAGTCTTACAAAATATTTTTAAGGAAGGAAAGTTGCAAGGTAATTAACTTTTAGATCCTTGTCATCATGTCTGGGCAACGCAGAAGTTAAGAACTGTTAGCTGAGAGAATCTGTCTACTTGAATACCTGTCCACGCCAATCAGGAGGAGCTTGCGTCACATCTCTTTTGAGAAGAGAAGGCACTGGTGGCTGCACAGTGAACCATCACTGGTTATGAACTGCTAGGATGGGCAGAAATGGGATTTTAGAAGTGGGAACTGGGTTGTATTTTTAGGTGTTTGGTCAGTTTGTTCAAAGTCCAGAAAATTTAAATACAGGTAGAAACCCACTATGATTCCCAGTGTGCGGCCAGCATTAGTTCCTCATGTTCTAACAAGGAGCTGCAGTGTTTAATATTAGATTCACTTTTATAAGAGAAGAATAAAGCAGCTGGATGATTGTGCTGTTGTGTAGTTTCCACTGAATACTGCTGCCCTTATTTGAGTATTTTTGTGTATTGAAAGAATGGTGTGAGCTCCTGTACATTTTTTTTTCTTGCTTTTTTGATTGCTTATATTAGCGGCCTTGCACTATTTTCCTTTTGCTTTTACAGTGGCCCATTTTTCTTTGTCAATTATTTTATTTTATGATACATCTCCTTCTGGAAAGCAGTTGGCCTTGCTTTTGTGATATGTCATCCCAGAGTGTTGCTTCAGCAGTTGAAAAGAAGTGTGAATTTCAAAACCTCACGGCTGCAAGCAGCTTTTAAACAAACAAAACAAAATCCTTGGGCTGTTCTTGCTGGCTTAGTGTGCTATAACTGTACAGTAAGAAAAACAATGTGATTCCAGGGCCCAGATGAAATACAGATGGAGGTAGTGCTCCTAACCATAGTGGTGAAAACACTCCATAACGTTTAATATTGTCGTCTTCTCACTGTTGGCAATGGTGTGTTGAGAGCACCCCTTACCAAGCGCTCACTTGTATGTTGGCTCATGTAGGAGAATTTAGGATCCAAACCAGCCCCTTTCAAAGACCTGGCATGTTTGCTTTTCACAAAGCCTGCACATGATGGTGGGGTTCTGAGATGAAGAACTCACCTGTGGCTGCCAAGGACCCCTTGCCCGGGGCAAGTTTTCTAAAAGAGCTTGAGAGTCTGCACTTCTACACCAGCCATGCAACTTCTGCACGTGGTTATTTTTATCTGTATTCCAGAAAAGCTCCAGGACTGTTCCCCTAGGTGCTCGATAAGCCCACAGAAGTACAGTAACTATTCCAAATAAGATACACATCAGACTTCAATACTCATATCAATTAACACATATGACTGCATGGATTCATGCAAACTAATCTCGAGCACATAAGTAAGGTGCCTGAATTAGGGATCTATGCTCCCTCTACAGTCAGTGGAGAAAGACAGTTGATAGAGGGGCTGAAGTTGCATTCTTGAACTTGATTGCTTCTCAGTGATCAGGGGATGATTAGGCATCGATGCTTAAGAGTCTCACATTTGGAGTCAAATGGAGTCAAAATTTCCACCTCTGAAAAATGCAGTAAAAAGGGAGGGAGAAAGGTGCCTGTGTCACCTTGGGTGAAAGGCTGTTGTGCTTGCATTGAGCTTGCTGTGTATGCACAGTCATGCTATTGGCAACTAGGAATTTAACTGGAAAACTAGGCAAGAAGCAATATAGGTAGGACAAATGGGGACATGATTGTATGAGAGGCCCCCTAGAGTCACGGTCAGATGGCAAAGATGATATGCCAGACAAAGATGTGGTCTGGGTTGTTCAGCTGATGTCAGGTTTGAGCTAAAAATTGTCTTTTTGTTGCTGGTCTTTCCTGGGTTTGACCGGTAATAACTGGAAAATGGGTGGAGAGCAGCTGAGTAATGGGGATGGGAAGATAGCCTGTGGCAGGAGAAGAGAGCAAGGGCCAATAAGATGAACAGTTTGGGACAGTATAGAAAGGTATAAACCAGGTCTCCGTTCTGAAGCTGGGGGGGGTGAGGACATGAGGGTGGGAAGCCTCCCATTGCTGCTTGTGCTAGGACTGCTGGGGCAGCTGGGGAGACTAAAGCTTGTTGTACAGGCACCACACTTCAGAGCACTTGTGAGGTTGCTGGGGCAGGTGAGCAGCTTTAGAGCACGATCAGGGAGGCCAACAAGACCTCAACACGTCTTTGTTTCTGCTGCAAACTTTGTTTCTGCTGCAAACACAGGCAAATGCATACCATGCCTGTTTTGAATTACAGGAGCATCCAAAATGTTTGTAAAACCCTTGCTAATAATGGTATTAACTCAAAATAACACACTTGATAATTGCCAAAATTGTAGATGGACCACATATTTTGGTTATAGTTTTGGTACGATTTGTTCTACTGGAATTTGAAAGGATGCTATTTTTAATAGAGTCTTGAGAACAAATGAATACTACATAAACATAAGAATGAAGCAACTGATTCATAAATTTGGAAGTTATCTTCTGCTGCTCAAGATTGTAATTGATTTTTATTTTTTATGTTCCTCTTTTTATCTGGGCTTCTCTGCTGTGAGTGTTGAAGTCCACTGTGGCCGACTGATTCATGGGGTCCAATGGCTTTACACAGGGCAATATTGCTGGCTGACCCTTCTGAAAGCTCAGGCTCTTTAGGTCTTTCACTGGAACAGCCTTTATGAATAATGTAGCCCATCTCCATCTTTTATATTCCTTAATCTGAAACTCTGAATAGTATTGCCTGAGTCTCATTTCTGAGTAGTCGTTTATTTGGGTCACTTGGGAATACAATGACATTCTGTTCATTCTGGACATTCAAATTATATTCAGATGAAGTAGCTTTCGTATCTGCCTTAATATTTTACCTCTTAACCTCCTAAATACAGACTGCAAGTTGTCAAGGTGAGGTGATCTTTTCTCTGTCATGTATTTACTCTTGTAATGAGTTTCTGTGGGTACATCCAAGGTAGAGCTTCCCTTCAGAATGCCAGGTTATGTTAAATATTCTAATAAAATTTCACCTGCTTAGGGGTGAACACAAACCCTATATACCGTTTATGTGCTATTAGATCCTCAAAATTAGGCTTCTTTGCAGCTTAAGGGATATGTAGGGTTTGCAAAGAGTGGTGGATTCATTTTCTAAGTCCTTGAGGTCCATTTGTGAGTCAACGTATTTTCAGAGAAAAGCAGCCTGGTGTCAGCAGTGCCTGTAGAGACCAGCCACCTTCAGACAGTATGTTCACTCATGAACATAAGCAAGGTTCTCGTAGCTACACTTTAAGGCTCAGCCTTCCTTGCAGCAAGGCAATTTTGTTTTAAAATCAATCCTGAGCCGTCTGAGCATTATCATCAATACCAACCCCAGCCACTGGCGACCTGCAGCTGGGAGAGTAAGAAGAGCCCAGAAACAGAGATCCCTGTGGTGCTAACAGCTCAGGGAGGTGCATTGCAGACCCCTTGGCCACGTGCTGTGCTTTAAGGCATGGTGTGTCTGTAAATATCGCAAAGTGCGGGTTCCTCTGTGAATGGCCTTAGCAAGATGCTGTCGCAAGACCCGTGCATATACAAGAAAAGGCTCCCTTCAATAAAAAGAAAAGGTTGAAATTGCTGAAGATGAAGCCTTTTGCTCTGTCACTTGTGAATTTCAGTTTCCAGACATCTCTGAGTTAGGAAATGAGTCAGATGGTTTTAATTTGCTCATCTGCTCTGCGTTTTCTGCTGTCTTAATCATTTTGGTTGTAGCTGGGAGTGTTACTTTCTCCAAAATAAAGGCTAGAAAGATGAGCAAATAATTGCAGTCTTCACTCTTTTGATTAGAAACCAGCAGCAGGTACAAGGCTGGCAGCCATATGGATGCCTAGGATGATGTACCTTCCTGCAGCGTTCAGAGGGATCCCCCAAGTATTTAGTCTGTAAGGAGAGTTAGAAGAGATGAAATTAGTAATACAGGGATATCCAGCGGAGAGGCTGTAGCCCAAGGCTTCCTCATGCCCCCGTGTGTGGATGGACCCTGAGCCCTGCCAGCTTCTTTGCTCACGGAGCTCAAGAGGAGTCAGAGCTCATCCACAGAAGTGCTCCAGAACTGCCCCCTTGTCTCCCAAGGGTTGGACAGCCCTACTGGAATGCATCATCATCCATGATGTATCTCTTCCTAACCAAAAGTGAAAAAAACCCACCATCCTCTTTTCTGGTCTTTAATGGTTTCTGATTATGACAAGGAGCCTCTCCCACTGTGTGACATCCCTTGCAGCCTAGTCCCACTCATGTGAAAATGGAAAGAGAGTTTCACAGCAGCAATCACTGATTAAACAGTTTCTAAACACACGTACATCTGTGGCAGCCATCACTGTGGTATCTGAATACCTCACAAAACCATTGCCACAAGCTCTAACTGCTGGTGCTTGTCCAGATGCAGGGTTAGAACGTGTGGTATATTTTGGGGGCTATCTGAAATTTGAAGTGACTTGCAATAATGTCTGACTTGCTTATGTTATCTTCCTTCTTTGTGCAGCAGTTTAGGAGCTCAGTGTCTCATTTGCTTTTGTTATCAAAGCAGCATGGTAGAGGTACAGGCTTTTCTACAGAGATTTCATGTTCACCCACAACTGCTAGTGCTGTAATTGTTCCTTTGATAACAAGTGCTGTTAGTGCCTTGTTTGCCATCTCCATCACTGTCACATAACTGTACTAGATGTCACTTGTCATAGAATCATAGAATGGTTTGGGTTGGAAAGGACCTTAAAGATCATCAGGTTCATTGGACTACTGCCCTTTCTGTATGTGGGATTTTTCAGTAACCATTAGACTTTCTCACTGCACATCCCTGTATGACTTTTTATTTTGTCTTTTTTTTTTTAATAGCAGCAACTAGGTGTCCCAGTGAAATATAGGAGCTGTGGTTTGAATCCAGCATGCAAATCTGTAAAAATAAGTTGTCCCTGCCCTAGTTAAACAGCTTACAGTGTAAATAATAAAAAGGGCAGCTGATGGGAAAAAGTTAAGCCATTTCTGTACTGCTACATTTCTGACACTACTAGCATTTAGCGTCCCTCTCAGAATTGTTGGCAGGATCAAGACACTATGAGAGTTTTAAGTGCTGTTTCCAGGCAGGCTGAGAAAAGAAGGGGAAAAATAAATTAATCCGATGGCCAAAGAGTTTCTCTTTGATGCAATATGCACACAAACTGTAACCCAAGTTCACACCATCATTAAGTCCTAGCCACTTGCCTACTTCATTAGTTCAAGGATTGTAGTGCTTTTAATCTTTGTGATCTGGGTCATCGCAGGATTCAGGCTAATGTTTGAATCAATACGGGGTTTCAGTTTCCTACTCCTGCTGCTGTGTGTTTTGCAGGCTGTCTGTTCTCACTTGAGTGGAGTAGATACAAAGCCAGATTTTGGAGCTTGGCTTTTTTTTTTCTTTAATAGTCACATCAGTTAGGTTCTTTCCCTGGTTTGTCGCTATGTTGTTTAAATGTCTGACCCGAAGTAACCAGGAATCAAAACCCCACCTTACCCAGCACCATGCAGCCCTTTGCTTCCCCAGCTCTCAGAGATACAAGCCTGAAAGTGTTTCAGTGAAAGTGAGTTTTCTTGGCTGGGGTTGTGGACTAGTTCCCTGAGCAACACTTTACAGCAGCCTGGTACCTACCCCATCTGCAAGGAGGACATCACTGAAGTGCAGGCAGTTCTCCAGGGCCCTTCTCATGCTTCCCCTCCGAAAATCCAACTGCTCCTGCAGCTGACAACCAGCAGCGAAATAATCCTCAAGTTTACCAGCCCAAAGAGTTGCAGGAGATCTCCCTGGACAGTCAGACTGTAGCAAAATACAGTTCTTCATACTAATTTTTAATAGGTGAGCCTGGGCTCTCAGACCCCCATCAAACTACTGGTGACAAGTGTGGCATGAAGACATCTACTCAGAGCTGATGGCAGCCTTTCACTGCAGATGGCAAATTCTCTCCCATTTTGCTTCCAGCTCATGATTACCTCAGAAAAGGACGTGTTAATGTGGGTACGGGGGCTGAGGGGTTGCTGACTCCCTTCAGGAAGCGTGGAGGAGTTATTCCAGTAGTGATCTCCTGTGGTCGGGAGTAATTGTGTTGCTGCTACTAGAGAAGCAGTAGGGAAGGTGAGTGTACACACAGAGGTACCTTATCCAGTTTTGTGGGGTGGCTATTAATTTCTCATTCAAATATCTGATAAATCTAAATGTGCAAAAGCCACAGAGAGAAATTGTGTGGGGAAAAATAAGGTCTGTACTTAGGGAAACCTCTTTGCAATGGAAAATAGGCTGATGAGGCAGTCTGACGGTAGGAACAGAAATTATAACTCTCAGATTGTATTCATTCCCTATCTTCCTATATGAAAATGCAGGAATAAGCAGGTTACGGTATTGCCTAACACCTACTTGTCCTGCTGGAATAACTGGGCTCGCCTTGGCCTTCTGCTGCAGCCGGTTTGTTAACCCAGCTGATACGAAAGAAGAGGAAGTGACTGCTGGATGGGAAACTGGAGTTTAAATGATCAAACCTGCCGGTTTGATCTGAAGGTGTAGCAAGAGGACAGGGAGGATTCCAGCCTGGAATCACACCCGGGAGGAGGTTTGGAAGCTGTGGAAGCACAGACAAAACGCAGCAGGGAAGGCAAGGGGGTGGGTTGTGATAAAAAGATCCCCAAAGAAAAACCCTGTGAGAAACGATAGTGAAATAAACAAGTTCAAGGAAAGGTGACTTTACTTGAGACATGTACTTAGTTGACACTATTAACAAGAATATTATTTTTTGTTGGTGTATACATTGCCAGTAAAAACTGCAGTCTGCATACAGAGCTATAGAAAAAAGTGTGCCAGTGTACTCTGTTTTGCTGTGTGTAACTGGACTAAGCCATACCTGTATAATTGCTGCTATGCCAGAAAGGCATTATGCTGCTCTGTGTCAGCATAATTAAAGTAGCAGAACTTGTAAGCATAGACAATTCCTTGAAGGCCTGGGAATCTTGTTTGGAGTCAGGCAGAGCTGCTGGTCTCATTTGTATACCATTGCACTTTAAAAATACTTTTCTGTTTTCCTTTTAGCACAGAAAAATTCCCTTATTGCCATATAATCCCTCTCCAAGTACTGTATGCACTTAACAGTGTATACTGGTTTGTTTCTGAAAGGTTTCTTCTTAGTGTGAGGGGCTGCTGAAGCTTTGAAGAGAAATTCTGGATCACTTTTTTAATGAGGTGTGGAAAGCGCACTGTGGGAACAAGTGGACTTGGCTGGACTGTAACTTCCCTAGATCCCCTGGGAGTTTTGATTGTCCAGGGGATGTGAGAGCTTGACATTAAGAATATCCCAGAAACATGAAGTTCATGAAGGAAATACTAACCATCATCACATTCATCCTAAATGCTAGCAGCTCCTGAAATTTCAGGCATTTACACTGTACCCCTTGCTTAAAAGGAAAGGGAGTAGTTATGTGATTCAGTACAAAGTCCATAAATATTATAAGGCAGTAAAAATATGTTCCAAAACAATTAATAACATTAACATTAATAACCTGCCCGAAATACTGTAACTTCAGCAAAATGTATGGGGGAAGATTTTGACCTCCCTCATCCTTTGAAAAAGGCAGAAGTACTGTCCTAAATACTAGGGAAAAGAATAGCAAAGGATCGTCATGCCTCAGCCCTTGGGAAAGATAAGCTAGATCCAGAAAGTATGAGAGGCATTTCTGCACACGTCAGTGCAGAGAGGGGACATACTTTTCTCTGAAGCACTTGAAATACTTTATCTGTTTAGGAGGAGTTACAGCAATGGTAATCAATGAAATATTGGCTGAGAAACTTGTGAAGTAATTGGAAGGATTTTAGACGAAGCAAAAAAACCTTGGGAGTTGTACATATATGTACAACCATCATTCTCTGAAGAGAGTGAGAAAAAGCTTTGTTATGTGGTCCAAATACTGCTAAAAGCAAATGGACCCTCTCTCTACTCAAACGAGAAGGGTCCTGCTTCTCTAAGCAAGAATACTGGGATTCTGCCTGGGCAGCGTGGCTTTGCACGCTTGGTGTCTGCTGAGTGTGCAGCTGGATACCTGTGAAATGCTGGGTGACCACAGACTCTTTCTGTGTATACTACAGCATTCCTCTGGGAGGAGAGGCTCTTAATAGGTCTGTTCATAATGGACGTGTAAGCATGCGAGCTTTATTACCTGCCCCTGCCAACTCACCAGGAAAGTATGCCATTCCTGCACTGACAGATTTGTAACCAGGGCTGTTTAATTATCATGTGGCTGCGCTGCCAGAAACACTGGCTGGCTCTGTCCTTGGGCTTTTCACTGATACACACAAGGCAGGAGCCTCTCGCTCCTCTGAATCACTACTGGTATAATTGCAGCCACTGGAGAAAGGGCAGGGCAGACCAGGAAAGGGTTAGGCTCTCTGCTTATGGAGAAGGTTCAGGAGGCACTGGTTTTAGTACATCTGTGATGTACAAAGTATGTGCCTTCAATGTGTATGACATTTGAGATATCATAATTCTAAAAAAACCCCAAACCAACACATTTAAAGGATTTTCTGCAAACACTGTCTGTTGTAATAGTTTAAATGGTAGGATTTAGGCACGGAGGGGTTTTCTCTGCCTCTTCCTGTGCTTGCAAACTAATGCTCTGAGGCAGACCTGCAGTGTTGCCATTTCAGTGCTGTGCAGAAGAAGTCCGATTACAGAAACGCTATTGCGAGCTTGAGAGGCAGAAAAATACAGCGAAAGAAAGTTGAGGGATTAAGAAGGAAAAAAGAGTGCAAACCCCAGCCAAACCAAAGCCACAGGAAATGGAGTCTGAATGTAAGAGCAGGAGCTAGACAGAAAGGGATTTGGCAGGAGAGGGATCATTGCAAGGACTTCAAGAAATACAAGGCCCAGTCCTATAAAACTTGTGCTCATGATGAGTCTTTATCCCTGCAAATAAAACCATTTGCATTACAGGACTATAGTTTGTAGGTCTAGGATGTTAGAAAAATACCATCTGTTATAAAAGGGGTAGCAGCACTGGAAAAGGAAGAAAAGGTAGGAGCAGTGTAATGTGTAGGGAGGAGGGATTGCTTGCTTTAAACTCTCTTTGGCTGGGCAGCAGGGCTCACATCCACAGAGACAGGTAGCGACTGTTCTTTTCCAAATGGGTTGGGTGTTTGTTGGGAAAACAGTGCCTCTGGTTGTGACAAAAAGGAGTATGTTTCACATATGCTGCTTTGCCAGTTCTTCTGTTTCCGTCAGGATACTCCTTGTGATGCTGGATTCCTTCCCAGCCTCCTGTAGATTTTGGAAAGCCTCCCATTCCGCTGCCATGTAGAAAGCTTTGAACTTAAAATGGGAACAGCTGAAAAGCACCCAGCGCTGTGGGGACCCTCATCACCCTCTCCCCATTTCTTTCTTCCCTGTCAGGACCACCGGGAAGCTGGCAGGCACCATCGTGGGACTAGCCGTGCTGGCAGCGAGGAAAATTGGGGTTTACAGCACAAGGTGAAAACTTTTGAAGATGGAGGCTTGGATGTTTAATTGGAAGCCAGGGCTTGATTAGTTTTTACGTTGGAATTGAATCTCTTTGTGGAAAGGGAGGCACTTGCCCACAGGAAAGGTTTAGGTGGGCAGGGTCTTATGAGGAGACGTGTGTCCCAGAGCCGTAAAGTGTGTGGAAAGGCTGCAGAGAGATGTACTCCATTACTGTGGAAAATGAGGCAGCATTAGGATTTCTTTGTAAAAAATCAACAAACTACTTTCTCTTCAAGGAACAGCCACACTGATGGAGAAAATGCCATCTGTGCATCAAAACCCCTCTAGGTATGTCTTAAGTCAGGAGAAAAAGACCTGCAAACTACTTAGCTGATATGGACAAGCAATTAATTTAGCTGTGGCATACAGCAGGTAAGTCTTATATCAGTGTGAGTTGTGTGCAGCTAAATCTGGCTCATAAAACAGACATAACTTTGGGCACCTCCTTGGCAAAGTCCTATCCTGCTTCATCCCATTTGGGAGCATAGTCATGGCACTGAGATGGAACGTATTTATTTGTCAGTATGTCTGATGTTTGCATATAGGGTCTGAACTAGAGAGACAAAGAGATATGGTAAATATTACCCTCCATATCCTTCACACACCAGGTGCTGTGTTTACCTATCATAGCACATTTCAGAAAATCCCCTTCTCACTCGACTGAGTAACTGCAGAACGTTGTTGGTGTGGCAGAGCATGACAACCCACTTTCTTCACTTCCTTCCTTACACTCTTGTGTAAAGCTGTGGTCACCAGCATAGAAGAAAAATAATGCATTTTTTTTTCTGGCCTTTTTTATAAAGGCTTTTTTGGGCTTCTTGACACAACAGAATTAGGCTTCAGTTCTGCTGGAGAGACCCTCATGGTTGCATGGACACTGCAGAGCTGCAGAAGCTGCTGCAAAGTGTTGCACCTCACAAGGGGAGGTATAGCCGGTCCCATACGCACCTCTCACAGTTTGCCTTGGGACAGAGGTTAGAATGGCAGATTTCAGTAATCATGTAAAAAAAATATCCCATCAGCTTACAGAGATTTCTTGCAACTTCAAAAGTGACTGCCCTGTAATAAAGCGTATCTCACTAATGAGGAGGTTGAGCCACACAGGAAGTTTAGGTGTCACAGGGCCAAGAACTGCATTGTTGGTGGGTGTGTGGGATTTAAAACATCCAAGATAAGAGCTTTGTTCCTTTGCAGAATACATGAGGGAGAGGGAAACATCTGAGTGAATGAATGGCACAATATAAGAATAGTTATTTTTACTAAATTTACACAAATATATAGCTGCCTTTTAACACTTTTCCCACAGTGTTTTTGAGAAATAAATTATTTCAGTTTTGTTTAAAAAATAGCTTGGTTCTCCTGGTCAGCAAAATGCCTTGTTGCTAAAATACTAGACCTTGCACAGAGATAATGGGCTAGTTTACGGATGGGGGGTACTGATCTTTAAAAACTCATCCTTAAGAATATATCAAGTTTACTGATGCAAGCCTAGCTTAGGGAAATATGCTCTAATCTGTTTTTTTTTTTTTTCCTTCAGTAACATGGAAAAAAGAGTAGATTTTAGACTTCTGAAATGTTTAATTGTCTTCCTTTATAACACCCACTAGATCCTGTCTGAGTATCTAAGTGAGGGAAGTATATTGCACAACTTGGCCAGTCCTGATGTGTTGCCCTGTTTGTATCGCCCATCAGTTCATACATGTGTCTGAAAAGCTCACGTGCTTGTGGCCAGACGATATACCACTGAGCTGACAAACAAAGCTATCCAGGAGGAGAAAAACTCACCACTGAAGAGGTTTCTGAAAGAGAACAGCAGACAAGATAATTCACTAGGAGCAGTCACTGACAGAAGTTGCAGTGGGGTGCTCTAGCTTACTGGTATTTAACTTTCAATAATGTGCGTGGCCCAGGTCCTGATAACTGTAAGGATACCTTGCTGCTACATCAAAGTGGGAATTGTTTGAGTCAGCAGCATTGATTATGCTTTATATAAACACAGTAATATCACTCAATATATCATGAGGGAGAGGATGATTTATTGAAGTAAATGATGCAACAGGAACATTTTGGTGCTATTTCCCAGAGAGAAGAGCCAAGCTGGTGCTGCCTGGGGATGGATGTGTCAGAATTGCCCTTTGCTCTTCCAGCACATCTGCCCAGGAGACAGCCATCATGCTGTGGGCCAGCTAACCTCACCCGCTTTCAAGGCTTTGTCTTAAAAACACACATTACTCCCATGAGAAGTTTGAATACCTGTATTGGGAAAACTACATAATTAAGGACTTTCTAAAGCATGCGTTACATCCATTTCAAACTACAAAGCATTTGAAAGATAAGTGGTCAGGGATTTATGAAGTGATTTATTGCATCAGTGACCACTTAGATACTTCACATCAATGGATAATTTTTCTCTGTCACAGGAAGAACTTTTGTTTTTATCCAGGGCCAAAACCTGAAGTAATTATTCATTTATTACTTAGGCAAAATTCTCATTAAAGACTTAAGCTTTTGGCTCAAGGCTCAGTATTTCAAAGGAGAATATCTTTAGAACAGAAAACAGCTGAAAGGTCTTTGCAAACATCCGAACGTCTCTTTAACTCATTCTACAAACACATTAAGTCCGTAGTGATGCAAACAGAGAAAGTTAATTCAGCCATAATTCCCACCCTTCTTCCGTGCCAACAGATGGATCTGTTCACTCCTCGTGAAGATAACTCTGTTTACGTTCTCCCAAGCTTGCCTTACCACCTTCCCTCTTACCACCTTCGTCAGAGGTGAGCCCTGCTAGCCTGCTTTACAAGCCTGCTGTGATGCTTATCGCCTTGGCATCTGAAAAGATCTTGGGCAGCCTGTAAGTAAAAACAAGTAGAGCGACAGAGCCTTTCAAGCGTGCTGTCAGTGAACAAATGATGTGGTCACTGAGAGAGCCTAAAATGAAAATAGACAGCGTACGGCTTTCAAATTGGCCTGAGAGACCCCAGAGCAATATTGAAGGAACATAGTGCAAACCTATAAGCAGGCATTGCTGATGTGTACTGGGCAGGCATATTCTCGCCTAACTTGATTAGGGAAGTCATATCTGTATAAATACAAGGTACCAGATGATTCTGCAGGTATGTTTTCAAGTTTAATTGGATACTTTTAAAATATGGAAGTGGCTTACCTGTAATATATTATACTTTCTTCTGTCTTTAACTAGATTTAACAATTCCTTGGGGCAGGAATTATCTTTGGTGGTGGTGTACATAAGGATAGGATGACAATTAAAAATATAGCAATGTATGTGAGGAGAACTGGAAATGGCTGTAATTTGCTTTGTTTTTCTGAAGAGTCTTAAAACATGCTTCTGCACACTGAGCCTGCGGAAGCTCTACAGTGGCAAGCTATCAGATTTCAGAGGTCAGCTTTCAGTGTTAGAGTTTCCTTGTGTAAATTATACCACCTTCCATCCTAAAACACATTTTCCCTCTTCATCCATATATCAAAGTGTAAAATAACGTTATTCTCTGAATTCTCAACGTTAAAGTGATGAACGGGAACAGTCTAGTAAGGAGCGACCTAAGTTTCACTTAGTCCAGCTTCTTTATAGCAAAGACAGAGAATGGTTTTCTCCAGTATCCAAACCAGCACGAAGATGAAGCAACCTAATTCACCTTCACTCAATACGTCTTTAAGATTTTGAATTCACATCATCCAATATGATCTATTGCCTGATAGCACAGAAAGCTGTTTTATTATTCCATGGTGTATTCCCCCTAAGTCAAAACCTCGTTACCTGGAATGACTCTCTTGGCTGTTCAACCAGAGATAAATGTATATAAATACTAATTTAACTTCAACTGCAGGGCGAACCTGAGCAGATCTCAAACACTGGTGCATGCATATGAGGCAGATTCATAATTCAAACATAATGTGCATTTGTTAGGTAACCTCCTACTCAGAACTGTATAAAGGCTATCACTATGGTCAGATGAGATTGTTTTCCTCTCCCATGTTCACCAAAGAGTTGTTATCCATATGGACTGTTGATTTGACCATAATTTATTAACCTGGACAACACTTGCGTGGTCAGATGAGATTGTTTTCCTCTCCCATGTTCACCAAAGAGTTGTTATGCATATGGACAGTTGATTTGACCGTAATTTATTAACCTGGACAACACTTGCATATTTCAGGTATTACAAAATAAGTTTTTTGTATGTGATCAGGGAAAAACGGGTAGCAGAGAGAGATTGTCTTCAATATGTGATTGTCATATTTAATGTACACCACACATGGAGTATTTAATGTCCTTTTACTCCCTTTTTAAAGTCAGAAAGGCAAGTGCTCAGGGCTGTTGAAATGCCAGAGCTTTTTTTTAAAAGTCTGTAATGCATAATTCTGTCTGTGCACCTATTACCACAGTCTCCAACTGCCAGTTTTTGGCAAGCAAATGGACCTATTTGCAACATCCAGATGCATGGAGAGGGATTTTCCCGCTGGAGCCAAGATGAGCCTTTCGGGAATGGGGCATGTGCTGCTGGGGCTGCACAATGACCGCGTGACGGTGCCGGGCTCCCAGCACCGCTTTGCCTGCGAGAGCAGCACCAGTGGCACCGGCACGTTCTGCATGCAGAAAAAGCAGCTGAGTCCAGAGCTTTGCCACCTTGGTTGTGTCCATACCACTGCGCACAGGCAGCCATCGTATAGCTCCTAAATGTGCTGTGCCTGGCCTTCTGCCTTCTGTTGTTGCTGCTGCCCGAACGTGTGCAGCCTGTGCGAGCACCACCAGCCTGGCCAGGAGCAAACACGGCCAGCGTGCTCAGGCACTGGCTGTACCCGAGGCACTTCTGCAAGCTTGCAGGAGAGATAGCAAGTGAATTTAGTTTCCAGGGCAGACTCTAGGTCACCCGTAATAGGTCACCGTTAACGAACGGCGTTGACACAGAGCTGGAACGGCAGCGAGTGAATGAAACTTAGCTCTCTCCTATTTGAGCAATGGAATTTATTCCCAGCTCTGACCTTGTGCAAACTCTGTTACCATATTTATCACATGGAAAGAATGACCGTGGCCGCTGCCGACAGTGCAGGCAGGAGGCCTCCTCAGCAGGAGCAGCTTGCAGCCTGGTCCGGACACCGAGGAGCTGAAATGCACCCGGTGGTGCTGGGGGAAGGATGAAAGGGGGGTGTCCTCTGCTCTCCCACCCAAATCCAGGGATGTCGCAAAAGGCTGCTGGACCTGAACTACATGCAGGACGCAGAGCTTGGCTCTGATGCTCCCCAGTGTTTATCTTCCCCTGGGTGCCTCTGGGTACAGAAGGGCACTACCCAGAGCTTCGCCCCCAGAAAGGGACGAGGAGACCTGGCCCGAAGCGTCAGTCTCTCCATCGTGGCTGAAGATGCGACATCCTGACTTTCACCCTCAGGCTTGAAATCAACAGCTGCATGTCTGAGACACGAGGTTGCAGTGAGAGATGCCATGCTTACTCTGCCAGATTTTCAGGGGACCAGAGGGAAGGGGGATTTCTGCAGGGAAAAAAATCTTCCCTTCAGTTCCATATCTCCTCCTGTGGTGGCAGGGGCTACTTAGCTACTTGTACAGAAACTTTTTTTTTTCTCTCCTGCATGCCCCTCTCTGCTGGGAATGTACTTTGCCAAAAACAGCAACTGACCTCCCTGAGCGTACAGGAAGCATCACGCTAAAAAAAGAAAGCAGCTCGTGTGAACAGAGCTAAACTTCCCACAAGGTGTAATTTTTCTCCCTTTGTTACTTTTAAATGCAAATACATCACAATAAAAAGAGGCAGAGGAGGTATAAGAGAGCAGGGGAGCGAGCCCTTGGGACCCGTCTGCTTTGCATTTGGATATCTTGAGCCTAGAGAGACATTCGTGCTAAAGGTTATTTCAAAGTAGCTCAAAGGAGAGGCTTATTCTTACTTAAGGATTTTTGTTAATCAGCTGTGATGCACCTCAAATCATTCACCTCCATGAACTTTATCTGAAATAAGCCCATGCTTTTCCAAGCCGCCACATTGGAAGAAGGAAACTTCTTATTTTGGTCAAAGTGCAGGTTCTGGTCATAGCAGTGAGAACAAAAGCAAAGCTCAATGCGCAGGCACAGCAGTGCTCGTGCTGTGGCTCCACGGGGTCCCTGCCATAGCCAGACAACCTCCTGGAAATGCCAGGACAGGATTTGCTGTGGACTAGGGCACTGGGGAGAGGTTCCCCAGCCCAAGCCTGCTTTTTTTGGGTGGCTTATGGCAGTACGGCAAGAACATGCAAAGAGCAAGAGGGTTTTTTTAATGATTAAGCACTTCTTCATTTGGACCATACAACTTTTTCTGGGTAGCTTCAGCAAACCTGAACCAGTGTTATAAAATGTCTACCATAAAGAAATCACACTGCAAGCAAACTCATTTTTATTACCTTAAAGGTACCTTAAAGGTACTACTGTAGTGATCCTTCCCTGGGTTTCCCCTCTCCTTCCCCACAAAATGCCAGAAAGGAGAGTTCACCATGAAGCATTTTTTTTGGCATCTCCTGCTCTGAGACAGGAAGCCTGTGGTTACATTAAGTCTTTGGATTTGGGGGGCAATATGCTTTCTCCTCATTCCACCAGTTACCCTGGAGTGGTAAAGTGCATCTCAATAGACGATCCTCTACACAATGATTTTTAAGTGTTTTGCAAGTGGGAGATGCCACCAGCACTAGATAAAATAGAGGGGAATATCATCATTAGAAAGGAGGAGAAACAAGCACAAAAATGTCAAATAACCTACAGAAATCTTGTTGCCAGCAAGAATAGGGCTCAACTCAGGCTTCTTGTCCTGCAGGCATCCGCAGGTATGTGGCTGCCCCACTGCCTTGGCTCCTCAGGGCGTGCCTGGTGTGAAGCAGTACTCAGCGCTCCAGCTGGTAGGTCTAATGACTCATCCGCAGGCTTGCTAAGCAAAAATCATTACCTGTGGTTAAGCCTGAACGCAGCCCATTGCTTCCTGCTATATGCGGTATATACAGAAATATGAGGCTAGCAACAAATTGCAACCATGGTAGAGGAAAATTTTGTTGTGTATTATGGCCCAGTGAGATAATATTTTCTCTTTCTGTGGGTGTTTCAGTTTTTCTGTTTCAAGGTGGGGCTGTGCACTTCTGCAAACTGCGCTTCCCAGTCGGCCACTTGCATCGTGGTTGTGTCAAAGCTGCCCAGAGAAAGTAGAACTGCAGCTGAGATACAGCTGAGCAAGATTAAACTGCTCTTTTTGTTTGCACTGTTTATCTTTTCCCTTGCCAGTGCACTTCCTCACATTCCTCTGGTGCACTTTGGAACAAGTCAGCCTTTTGAAATGATTCTCCTAGCACACAGAGCAACCACCTCGGGCAGCCATCAAAAAGCCAGCCTCAATTTAAGTGAGGCATACTGCTAAGAAAGAACAAAGGTGGAGCTTTTTGCCTTGAAAAAGTGTGAATCTGACTGTTGCAGTCTGCTGCAGAGGAGATTTTATTTAGAAACATGCACACAAATACGGTCACAAAAGATACCATATAAGACACTCAAAGTGTACTGGCAGCAGATCTTTTTCTTGCTAATGATGTGGTACAAATGGTTTGAGGCTTAAATCAGACAAGAATAATGTAAGAAAATGTATCTACTGCTTTTCATCCTTTCTGTCAGGTACACACAACACTGTCTTCACCACTCCTCTTGGCATCCGTTCCCCTCTCCACAACATGGGCCTTCTACTTCCCCCATGCTCTGGCCCTCTGAAATGCTTTCATGAGAAGTGCTGCAGGTCTCTCATATTTAAAGATGAATATTGATTGTAGAGGTATAAAAAATACATTGGTACTTACAGTCGAGCTGGGAAAAAAATGCTTCTAAGGTATCATTATTCTGCCACAATAGGATACTGCAGGGAGTTACATATTAACATTTGATTTACCACAGCGTGACTTCGGTGGTGGAAAATGAGCCATGTGCAAGTGCATCAACATAAGGCACCGAGAGAGCAGCAAATGTTTTCATGCATTGATCTGTCTGACAGTCTGATAAATCAGCAAGTTCTGCCTTTAAAATAATACAGAATTGTATCATAGGCTTCAGTCTGAAGATGCTAGTCTTTTTTGATTTGAGGTGTTTGTTCTCATTAACTCAACCTTCATAGCTTCCTTTGGTGAAAAAGTTGATGACAACAATGCCCAGACTGGATGCCTGGCCAAGAAAGTAGGTGACAGCAGTGGAAACTCAGCTCCAGTTCCACTAGGAACTGCCATCAGTGGTACCTGGGCTTGCAACGACCCTATGAGGAAATGATGGCTCCGCATGCTCAGCCTGTTTGGAAATAAGTGTATGGAAAATAAACAGCTTTGGTCGTGCCAGGTTTGGTTGGGAATGCTTCCCCTTTCAACAGCTATTCAAATGACAATCTATTTTTAGCATTCCAAATATTTTTACAGCATAGGTTTGGCATACATTTTCATACCATAATTTGGAAAGTCTAAGTTAAGGTTTTGCTTTTGCTTTTTAAAATGAAACCGGAGGCATAACGCAATGCCCTTTTCAGCCAAGAGCTTGCCAATGAGTGTGATTTGCCTTATAGTGGGATAGAGAGTAAATATAAATTAAAATCTAACACCTGAAATACAGTGGGCAACACCTTCCGTTAGTGTAAACAAGCAGAGCTGCAGTGTCAGTGGAGCCTGGTTGATTTATATCTGCAGGAGTCTGGCCCTTCATCTGTGCAACTCCCATCAGCCGTGGCTGGCAGGTCCCAGAACAGTCTCATTTTCTGCTCCTGGACAGAGACTTTCCCAGGGCTGCCTTGTGGGACTCAGTGGATATATCTCCCAGAGCTGGAGCTAGCCCATCAAGAGAGCACTTTCCCAGTCGGCGTGACCCTGCTCCTAGCTGGTCACCTTGGCATAAAAAATCACTTGTCTCTGCAGGTCTGTGTGGGGCCAGATCCTGATTTTGGCTCCCTGCTCTTACCCCTGCTCCATTTAGTGACATAGGCCTTAATGTTGAAATCTTCCCTGGTACCAAAGGTCCCTGGAAGACAAACTCCTGCTTTCAAACATTGCTGCAGAGCCTGCCTGGAAGCTCAGGGGATGAAGGCTCCCCAAGGATTCAGGCACTCCTGGAGATGAGTGGGAACCAAAAGGGCTGACTTCTGATCCCGTCACATCCTGCCCACATTGCCGTGGCTGATGCTCCCCCACTCTGTTCAATGGGAAGGCTATCATTTTGGGGTTTTTTTGGTCTTTTTTTTTTTTTTTTTTTTTTTTTTTAATTCACCAGGATACAACGTGAAACAGGTGATTGGGGTTGTGTGCTGTCAGTGGGCTGCCTGTCGGTCACGATGGATGTGTTGTGCCTTGGTCGCTGTCAGATGATATTGCAGGAGCAATTGTGATGGTTTATTTGGGTTGTATCATAGCGCCTCAGCCCAAAATGGGAGACTCTGTTCTGGTGTTGACAAGTTCAGCCATCTGAACCACAGTGATCTGAGGGTAACTCTTATGCCTGGGCAGTGTGAGATTGTATTAATCTTGCTATGGTGGTGGGGTTTGCAGCATCTGAGTGTTCCTGAGCAATAGAAAAACTGGCAGATGTCAGAGCAGAAAGGGGCTTTTCTACAAAGGATAAATCATTAGCAGTGTTATAGCATATTTGGTAAACAGACTAAGGAGTTGAAGCAAAACTAAGATACTGCTATGCAACCAGAGGTGTTCAGGAAACCACTGTGTGCTCTACCTTTGTATAATTAAATAGCTGCCCTGTTTTGGCCCAGAGGTGGTTCATCTTCAGCAGCAGATGAGCCACTTCTTTTATAATAGGCAAAGGCAGCCTGGAAAGGACTTTGGTTAGAAGCAGGAATCATATTGTCAACAAGAATAATAGTTGATTACTAAGAGCTGGAGTCCTGGCCAGGAACAGCACATCTTCAGTTTACACCCTTATGATCAGAAGGATAACCCATTGATAATTCAGTTTTTAGGCAGAGTAACTGGAAAAGCAGTCTGTGAGCAGCTGAGACTGCATTCCGCTGGGTGCTGTTGGTGAAAGGATGCATTATCACAGTCCTCAGCACTTAATCGAGTGGAATACACAAAAATAGCCAGGAAAGTTGCAGGCTGTGCTGCATGGGTTGAAAGGTTGTGGGAACATGTTCTGGCACACCCTCGTGCTGCGACGAGACACACAACGAGGGGGAAGGGGATGGAGCCTTTCGGTGGGCCCGGGCAAAGGGAAATAATCCTCTTGTTTCCATATAAACCATCTTCTCTTCCTCTCTTTCACTCAGCATCATTTTGCTTCCTGGAGCAGAAATAATTTCCATTACTCATTTAGGGTAACACTTTTCTAATGCATATAATGTGGAAATGTCTCTGCTGCAAATCTATGGTCCCGCTCAAGCACTGGGAAAAAGCTTTAGTATATTACACAATAAAGTGTTTGTAAACACAGATGACTTGAGTTTAAGAGGAACTTTGGTCAGCTGAAAAATAAACCAATACAGGATTACAACATGACAACAAATAAGCCAGGCAGGGAACCTGCCTGTGGCTCTTAATAAACCACCAGCACTGCAAGGAAAACCCAGGGCCCATTGCTGGAGCGGGTAGGAGAGCAGGTACCCCAAGGAAATGAGGTTAAAGAGCCACTTGGTTGGCTACCTGCGATATATATTAAGAAAAAGCCCCCAAACCCAGTCATTGTGCCACAGTTAATATCAAGTTAGCCGCGTTGCTGCCAGACCGACCAAGGGATGAATACTAATGCTGCCCTCAGCTGCCACAGAAATTGTCTCTTTGCATAAGAGCAATGAAGACCTTTTGTTCTTAACTCACTTGTGGCGGGACTCAGCCGGGAGCTCCAGCTGCATCTGCAATCAGACAAGCTCTGCTTAGCAGCACTGAACTCGCAGCATTATGTTTAAAATTCACTCTTCTCCGCCTCCCAGGGAGAAGATGAAAAAGGAGGCTGCACACATGTTCTTTGCTAGGGGTGGCCCCAAGGTGGTGTCCCTGCTGGGTACAGATGAAAACACAACCAGAACATGCTTTTCTGAGCACTTTGGCTGTGGGATTGCAGTGGGGGACCCACAGGCCCTCACCGAGAGGCCGCAGGGCAGCGACACTGACAGAAGGTGGTGGGAGATGGCTCAGGCAATGTGGGGCTGCGACAGCGGCGGAGGCATGGGGATGCAGGCATGGCCTGAGAGACCTGCTGGGGCTGGGGATGTGGCGACTGCAGGAAATACCCTCCGTTACTGTGGGCCTGCGTGCGGTGGGAAAGCAGAGCACAACATCCTACAAATCCGGAAGCGAGGGGAAGCCTTTCTTGCTGACAGGAAGGTGAGGGCTCTGCCACGAGGCAGCAGCAGCAGCAGCGGCGGTTCCTTCAGCCTGGGACAGGCAGTGACATGTCAACAGCCAAACCATTGGCTGAGTTACGCACCACTGGACAAGTACGAAATTCATTTTCATATAATCACAGAATAATCATAGAATGGTTTCGGTTGGAAGGGACCTTGAAGATCATCCAGTTCCACCCCCCCTGCCATGGGCAGGGACACCTGCTCACAGCCTCATCCAGCCTGGCCTTGAACACCTCCAGGGATGGGGCATCCACAGCTTCTCTGGTCAGCCTGTTCCAGTGTCTCACTACCCTCACAGGAAAAAATTTGTTCCTAATATCTCATCTGAATTTATACTCTCTCAGCTTAAAACTGTTATCCCTCGTCCTATCACTACACTCCTGGTAAAGAGTGCCTTTCCCTTTCATGTAGGAAAGTTTTCCTGACACCTTCGTGCTTGAGAGTATCCTTGGTTTGACATAATACCACTCACCCAACAGTCTTGCATCACTTTCTTGAAGGATCGCCTATGTGGTGGAGTTACTGGGGAGCTGTTACTTCACGATAGCCATTTCTGAACAACCCTGTGCAAAAACAGGCTTATTCTGAAACAAGAAAACCTTCTTCTGGCTGATCTTAATACTCTGACAAAACTGACTCCTTTCCAAGAGCAGATTAGGTTAGCTCAGACCAGGCGCTCCCTGTTCTGGAAGAGTGCCTCACAACAGCCTTCAGACTCACATCCTCTCTTAATCAGGGTGAATTGGCAAGCACAGACAACTGTCCCATTGCACAGAAGGAAAAAAACTAGAGTATACAGATACAAAGGCACAATGTGGGCCTCCCAAGCCCTACTCTTTCTTCTAAGTACCTAACAAGTATGCGAAGCTTAGTTTCTCCTTTAGTTTCTCTCTCCTGCTTACTTCTGCAAACGTCAGCTTTCTCTTTCTCTCTCCAGTCCTGCTTCTTAAAATAATTGCATGTGTACAAACACCTGATTTCGTATGACGCAACAATTCCAGTTTTAACATAACCACCTTGCTGTCAGCTACCTGCAGCAAATCAGTCTATTCAAGCAAATCAGGGCTCATTTATGTCAGCCACATGTTGTTTTCAAGAATCCAATGGATGTCTTGATCTCACAGTGTACATACTGTCACTTCCTTCATCAGTAAATCCATGAAAATTAGCAGAACAAAAATAATGGTGACACTGAATAATTCAGTGATACACTCTGACAATATCTGCTAAACTCCCTGTCAACACAGCCTACTTTAACGTCGCTGCAGCACACAGAGTAACTGGCTTTACGGTCCTATGAACTATTATTAGTCTGGTTTTTGGATACTTGACACCCCTTGCATGAACAGGAATCGAACAATAAACTGACATTTTTATCATCATGATGTTAAAGCTAGAAGGATAAAAACCCAACCAAAGAAGAACATACTGTGTATCAGCAATTGTTCAATGTTTTTGCAATCATGATTTTATCACAATAAGGTCAAGGCAGTTGGACGTAGAAGAACAGAAGTTTCACTTAACTCTCTTAGGCTCTGAACCAGGTTGATGTCAATTTAAGATCAAAGAAATCATGCGTGGTGGTCCATAAAACAAGTAGTTCCACTAAACAAGTACTATTTGAAAGGAGAAAATCTCACATCACCACACAGTATTATTCATCCAAGTGGTAACCCATTAGTGTAAATCATCTCTAGGTAGCCATTTACAAGATAGAGGAGAAAATGCTTTGGCTGCAGAATATTTCTGGAGGAGGAAAATATTGTGAGAGAAGTGGAGGAACATGAAATCCTATTGTTGAAGTGTCTGACAACTCTTGTGTACTTCAATAGGGTCTACATCTCTATTCTGCAAGCTGTTATTTGCGAACTGCATGGAAGAAGCCTGCATGAAAAACTGTCTGTAGACAGGGCAGGTTGTGTCCTACACAGTTGCTCTAATAATTAAAATTAAGACAGAATTCCATCCCAAACCTACTTATTTTAGGTTATGTTTCTACTAATTCCAACTACCTCGATATCCAGAAGTAGGTTAAAATTAAACTAACATATTCCTGTTTTGCCCAAGATGCTAGATCTGTTCAGATAATCACTTTCTACAAATCCATTTTTTTAAACAAGAACTATAACAAAATACCTGAAGCACTACATTACCTTTCTCACTTTCATAATGGCTTCTCCTCAAAGCTCATGGAATGATGGCCTGTAATTCAGTAAACAGGAGAAAGTTGTTCTGGCCCCTATACGTGCTTTAGTGCTCCTGCTAAAAGATGCACTGATGATGACTGCTTTTCTTTTTTTAAAAAAGCACACTACACATTTACTTTTGCTTTGTAGATGTAAGAGATCTTTCACAAAAGCCAGTTTCTCTCAAGTAATTTATTTTCTTGCAAAATACAATCTACAATATAAAATGCAAACCAGCATGTTTTCCTCTAATCCTTTTCAGCTACTGTACTATTCAGTGCTACAGAAAAGTAGGTGTGAAAATTCCAGATGGAAAACAGGAGTTAGCTGGACCACATCCCCTTCAAATACCTCAATTATTTTGCAGTGGAAAAACTTAATAGGAATTCAGAGGTTTGGTTTGATTTTGTTCTTTTTTAAAAGTTCATACAAACTATTGTACTAGAAGACAGAGTAGATACTCCAACCTAAGATATGGATCTTCTACTAGCTTCCCCTGGGGAAAGCATGACTGAGGAGTTAGTATCATTAGCCAGCAGGACAGTGATCTCGTTTCAGTGACCTTGTTCTTTCAGCATCAGTGACAACTTACAATGGCAAAGCATTTAATATTAATATGTAAACTCCGTCAAGTGCTTTCTAAAATGTCAAGTTCTTCTTCCCCAATTGACAAGCTATTTTTCATAGATTCTGTACTGTAAAAGTGTTATAAAGTAATGTTATAAGCAGTTATTAATGCCTTTGCTACAGGCTGAATGTGTAAGAGGTGACCAAGCAACCAGCTGTTATGGGTGTTCTATTTGGGATAGATCAAACTAATTTTTTTAACGCAACTTGTCAGCATTATATTTCAGAGAAGTGACAAGCTGTTGGCCTCAACAGCTGTAGTGCTGATGGTTCAAGAGCCAGCTAAGTCGGTAAATACAGAAGTTTTCAGACTGGGAGAAGCAAGGGGATGGCAAGAGGAGTACAGGCATTATGTACTTGATTATACTTTGTCTTTGAGACTATAATCACCATTGGATGGACACAGGGTGTTTAAAAGTCTTTTATATTTACTTAACACATTCATAACTTCCCTGTTGGAAGTGAGTAGTCATTGCTAGAGGAATAACTGTAGAAATGCCATTCAGAACAAAGGGGCTCAGATCTACCTCCAGTAAGTTTCTTTACACACATTCCAACACTTGCTTTTTGGGAGCGTGCACTGATTTACATATTATTCTTAAGTAGAGGAGGTTTCAATGGCAAATTAGTAACATAAACTGACAAGCTATAGTGCCTGTCAACAATGCACAGCAGAGCTGTTGCTGTCTTTGGACTATAACAGTTACCATGCAAGAACCCCTTAATTTTTCTTTATTAAAAAACCATCATCGGAAGCCAGTAAGAGACTGTGACGAAGTATTGTGTAGATTTCCCACACTCAGCTGACTTCAACTGTTAACAGCTTGAAAAACAGAAGAATAAAACCCCAAGTTTATCAATGTCTGACAACAAACTGTGTAATCCTGGCACATCGTTGTTGGCATTGCGAAATCTGGTCTGGATACCACAGTGTCAACATCCATCAGGTGCAACTGCCACATGCCACTTCAGTCATTCTGTGGCTTTCTGTGGAAGTATGTGCAGATCTTCCTCATGGAAACTGAAGTGGTTGTAGCCTACAAAAAAAAAAAAAAAAACAAACCAAAATCAACATTTCTAGCTTAACAGTTTATAGGCTGCAGGAGTCTTATAGTTGCCCCTCCAACACTGCCCCAGTTTGTTTAGCTTCTCAAATAAGATAGTACATGAAAGGTTCTTTGCTGTAATCTGTTTGTCTGAGATAAGAGGCTTACTACCTACAGGAAACACTAGCTAAAACCTAGGGTTGTCTTACTGCCATACGAAAAGCACTCTGGCTGCAGTTTCAGCTTCCCTACAGCAGGTAAGAGGGCTGCAGATTTCCCAGACATAGCAGATGAGTGGATGCTGCTGGTACTTCCTCAGGCTTCAAGTACAACACAGAAGCATCCTGAAATCTGAACTAGAGCATACTGGGCAGGAAAGGTAATTGTTCTATAGTAATCCCTCTCCAGGGCAAATATTTCTGTCTTGTGTTTAAACATGTACAGCATAAAGCACAAGTTGCTGTAACCAAGATTCCCTGGTACAAGCACAGTATGAAGAGTGCAGCTGCTATGTGTAACTTAAGGAGTGGTGGCTTGCCTACTTCACATCTGATAGAAGGGCTGGAAGAGGTGAAATCAGGTAACACATGAGATACTTTACCAAAGTAAGCCTTAATGATGGAAACAACTTCAATCATCAGATATTCAAAGAGAGTACAACTAAAATTTGATGAGTGGAAATTTACCTAACGTTTATTGAAATAAGACTCAGTCAAATACACCATAGACTTGGAGTCCAGTTTCAGACATGAGTCAAGTTTGGTTTGTTGTAAAAAATGTTTGCATGTTAAATCCCCATGCCCTCATGCCAACTTTTTTAGCTGCTTTATAAGCTTAACTTTCAGATCCTAGGATGAGCTCTGTGCCAGGCTTCTTGTACATCAAAAGTAGGATTATGTCAGTCAAGTCTTGTCCTCTGACTCTTCTGCAATTCCTTTGTTTTCTGTTACTTTTCAATTGAAGGAACTGAAGGCATTATTTAGCCTCACGGTTTTAACATGGGTACCAAATTTTTTCTACTTGGGCTAGAATAAAATTTAGCTCTTTCTTCCAATGCCTAAGTGGCTTTTCAGTAACATAAACAGGCAGATGTGATGATGAACACATAAACAGTAGATCTGCCAGGAAAGGTGCTGTCATTATTGTGCTTTTCAGAGTAGAGGCATATTTCAGATGACAGCTACATCCTCCAAACACCCGACTGGGTACTGGGAAGATCTCTGAGCTCCTGTGTGCCCTAAGTCCCTTTAAAGTGAGGGACATCAACGTCCTAAAAATTATCTTCCTGCATTACTAGATAACAGCATCAACATATCTGTCTTATTAGGCCAGAAATCATCCCTTTTGTCCTTAATCAAAGGGATCAGATAATTCCTTGAATGCCTGAGCAGGTCGGAACAAACAAGGGGAGAGTGGCAACTAGGGATAATGTCTTTCATGACCACTGTCACTGACTTACTGTTTTTGGTGAAGTGGCCGCTGCCACAGCCTCTTGTTTGGCACCAGGACTGCAAGATGACGGGGGGCTGTTTGAGGCACTCTGGCTGCCAGCTCTGCCAGTCCGGAGCCTCTCTCCCAGAGCAGACAACCAATTTTTTCTTTCAGGTGAACTATTCTCTTTATCTACTACCTCAGTGTCTTTCCCACATGGAGATCTGAAAAGATGGGGGGTAGTTTGGATGCCCAATGGATTAATATAGCTTCCAGGAAAGGAAAGCTCTTTTGGGCTGCGGCTGGAGCCTTCACAGTTGTTATCCAAGTCAGCCAGGCTGAGAGAGCCTTCATCACAAGCTTTTTGGTCTGCAGCCAAGTGACATAAATTCAGCTTGGATTTCTTAGCCACATGGTCCAGTTCAGTCACACAGCTACAGGCCTGCAGACACTTCTGCCCCACACCATCCTCCTTGCTGCAGTCAAGCCTTCTCTTGGCACGTTTTTCAAACTGCAAGTGTGGGGCTTTAGGAGGGCAAGTGGCTTCCAGGAGACCTTGGGTGACTTCTGCCAGGGCTTTTCTAGGAGAAGGAGCCTTTTTCCCCACTTCTGGAGGAGAAGAGCATGGAGTCCTCGTGACCCAATGTTTAATAGACATTTTGGAGGAAGGGATCAGTTTGGGAGAAGCGCATGGGCTGGCTCCATTCCGCTTGGCTGGGGTGCAGGCTGCGGCCGTCTGGGTTTTGAGAGCGCCCGTCGGAGTGTTTGTAGAGAGGGGAAGGTCTCCAGAATAAATGGGAGCACAGGCAGCCGGCCGTGGTGAGGAAATGCACGGGCTGCCCGCTGCGAAGGCCTTGGCAGGAGTACTCTGTGGGCTGGCTGGCAGTCCTGATAGGGGAGAAATAAGTAGTCTGATGAGGAACACAGAACAGCAGACTGAAGACAGCCATTTTATAAACACCCCTTCCAACTAGGAGATGAATTCAGCACTGACCCTGCTTCTCAGACATACCGTTTTGAATTAAGAGGTTGCATAAATCCCTCTAATTTCAGTTAAACTAGTACAAGTCTTATGTAAAATCCTGTATTGTATTGATAAGTCTAATATACTACATTTGTGTAATGTCTGCCTTCTATCCCTTCTGTAATGAGCACCCTTAGCTGAGCTACAGCCAAGGGACTGACGGACAGACAAAATAGATCTTGAATCTTCCAAGGTTAGCTAGCCTTGCTGGACGCCTTGCAGTGGCTGGGTCCAGGCAGCTCAGTACTGAGATGCTGCCTGAGAGCAAGGCTGGTCCCCACCTGCGCTACCATCCTTAACGGTTGCATAACTGAGTTGAGGGACAAAGGTACTGTAAGCAGGTCCCACGGCTAATTACAATACCAAGGAAGCCTTATGCTGTAATGCCCTACCGTATGAATAATGGTCCTAGTCAGGCATTAATATTTTCATATTTTAAGGATGGAAAAAAAAGAGAGAGTGAGAACAGGAATGGACACGCTTTCTTTCTCTTGTCTTTTTCCTGGATGATTTTCTGCAATGCTGTATGAGTATGAAGACAGTAGTTATTTACCACACCCAGAGGAATGTGAGAAATTCTTCACCTCCTGAACAAAGACAAATTCTGAAGAAAATAAAATCTGTCATTGTAGTAAGTTATTTATTTAAAACAAATGATTCCCAAACAGGTATTTCACAGTGGCTTCTGAGCTCACTAGCCAAGATGTAAACCCCCCTGCTTTTAAAAAAGAGGTTCTGAATACCCACTTCTTAAAAAAGTAGTCATGTAACAGGTAGGGGAAAAAAGAGGTTCTGAATACCCACTTCTTATAACAGTAGTCATGTAACAGGTAGGGACATAAGGACTTCACTAATAACAGTGGGAATTATATATAGCAAAGATCTTGGTCTGCAGCAATATTAGAGGGAGAGTGGTCAATTTTTTTTTTTCTGGCATCCTGCAACTGAGAACACATTAATGTGTTTGTTAGATGCCTGCTTTCTCATTCATCTAACTTGCAGTGATGCAATTAAATAGGATAGCACCTTAGCTACTCTATGCATTTCTACTTCTGAGCACAAGAGCTCTAAACATTTTCCATATACCAGGTGTTTAATCTGAGCTCCTAAATCTCAGCATTAGTGCTGTACTATAAAGCACTTCATTATAACAATGACAAGTCTAGTGCGAATAACCTGCTGTTTTCTTTAGGATGCTGGGCTGCCTTATAAATAACACATCAAGTGTGCACCTGCATGACTCTTTGATTATATACCATACTGAGCCTCTTTTGATCCTTCCTTTTACTGTACTATCTAGTATCCAAAATACAAGTACTGGTGCATCAGAAAAAAATTAAATAGGATCCCATATTAACAGATCCCACTACAAATCACTAGAAAACACACAATACAGAGTTAAAGGCTCCTTTCCTGATAAGATATGCTACTTCATAACAACTTGCTTCAACCTGGACTAACAGAAAATAACTGCCAAGATTGGTTCTCCTAATCTGTACTTCAATAAGCACTTACAAGACAATAATATCCCAGCTGGGGAATTAGTTGCACTTAAAAAATCTAAGCTCCTAGAGGTAGAAGAGAAATAGCAAACTCAGGAACTCTTGATCCCTAATGACCATCTACAAATTCATACAGCAGAACTATTGCATGACTAGATGGCTATGAGCACTCTCAATCCCAAACTAGCCTGATACTTATACTGTGGAGATGCCAAGAAAGGGAAAAAAGCTATCCTGACAGTTGGATGGGTGTCACAGCAAGAAGAAAACCTAAACTTGAGAAACATCCCCAAACTTGAGATAAAGAATACGAAGATCAGTCTTCTGCATGCATTATTCAGGCTTCTACTAAGCCAGTTCCAAGCTGTTTCCTTTCATGCTGCCATTGCATGTAGTACAATACTGTAAATACCTGCAGTCAACCTGCATAACACCAGAGCAGGTTATTTCAGATTTTTCCAACCTTCTCTGCTACAAATCTTGTAGAGTGATATTATCAATCTCCAGATTTCAGAGTCACAAATTGACCATGCACAGGCTTGCTCCATAAATTTGATTACACAAAAACACAGAGAAAGTAGTGGAACTTAGAGAAACCACAAGAGCAATTTCCAAAGAAAAGGAAACTGTGCTTGCTACACTTGATGATATAAATCAACAGTCAATACACCTCAGTCTCATAATTTGTTCCACATAAATGGGTGGGGAACTACCTAGATCTCATCCCAGCAGGTCTGAAATAGTACTTAGCTTGCCAGCTCTGAATCAGCCTTTGCAGGTAATTCCTATATTCTAACAGCACGTGCTTTGTGTTCAGTCAGCAGGAAGCCTGCTGTTGTGTTTGCAGTGTCTGTGTACTTCCTCTTCCCTCTTATGTTTCTTTAATGCAGCAAGAGCAAGGAGAAATAAGTTATTTTTCTAGTATAATTGCCAAAGATGACTTGTCAAGTTTTAGTGTACAAGCTCCTGTATGTTTTGGGCTTCTGGATTAGACCTATGCTTACTTCTCTTTTGCTGAAACTAGCACACGAAGTGATTTTTGAGCCCTCTCTAAAGCAAAGTGTGTGCACACACAAAACCATTTACCAGCTACAGAGCAGACCTGGCACTCTCCCTGCTATTGTCCTGCAAACTTCCTGCAAGGCTGTTACTCACTAGCAAAAGGTTAGAGGTAATGTTATCCCATTAGTGGGATTTGGAGACCTTCAGCCTTTATTTGTGTTAGCCAAGGTGAAATTCATTCGGAGGGGGGCTAGAAAAGATAGGTGGAACACAGGAAGTCACACTACCAGCTGCTGGGAAGCTATTGTATTCTTGAGTTCAGAGCTACTCTACAGAGAAGCTCATCTTATTTCAGTCTGGGTGGGGGTGGTAATCTCCTTTCACCTACTCTACTGTAACAAAATGCAAGTTGCAGAAAAGTCAAAGTAGTGCTATGATCCAGGGCTCCTTTCTTCTGGTCTAGGGTACTGTGCAGTGAGTAGCTTCTCCATAGTGCCCAGATCTGCTTGCTAGCTGTGAGAGCACGCTGCATAGCTTGTCTGATTGCCTAGGCTTTCTAGAAACGTATTGCATTTGTTAACTAGCCTTAACATGGGAATGGATGAATGCTACTGATTAATTCCAAGGCTGTATATGTGCCCTTTACTGGGTAAACTAGCAAACTGGAAAAAACATGTGATCTTACTGCTTTCAGTTATTGTTTGATATAAAAAAAAGAAGTGTGACTTGTTGCTACAGTGCATGCACGCATGACATCGCCTCTGGCTGTTCAATTATTGAACCCTGCTAATAGCCACTGAAGATGTGGCATCCCAACAAGCTGTATTAAAGAATATTTGCTTTTCAGTCTGGTCATACAGACTTCGGAATACTTGTAAGCTATTTCAGCCAGCTTGCCTTGCTGATGGCAGAAGAATTTACTAGTGGAAGTGTTTGGCTATATGAATTATTGCCTAATATGAAAAAAATAGAAGACTAGTAAGACAAGCCAAAGGCTTTTGTTGGTGCAGAGAATAGCCAAAATTCAGAAGCCATGTTGCAGAACAAGATATCTCAACTCAGGGGCCTTACCTGATCCACGTTTTTCTTCTGTTTTCTTCTGAGTGACCCAGCCCACCAAGCCGATTTTGCTAAGTGCTGATTTCTCCTCCTCCAAATGACGTCGTAAGCGCCAAATCCTCACAGTGTTGTCATCAGAGCATGTGGCAATCTACAGTATAAATTAATTTGTTGGAGTAACCACAGCACATCCTGTGGATCACTGTCCAAGGGAACTAGAACAGCTGCACCCGACACCCCGTGCCAATAGGAATGAGGGTGAAGCCTGGTTGAGGGGGTGCAACATTTGCCTGTAAAACAAACAAAACAACCCAGCTCTGTTTCATTACTGTACCGGACAGCGGCATTTGCTCTGAAGCAGGCCAGGCTGCTGCCTTCATGTCTCTCTGCTATAGAAATCTCAGTCATCAGTAACCGTTTGCCTTGCATAGCTCTGTGACAGACAGCAGTCTGTTCAGGAAGGGCCAGGGCATAGTTTGAGATGTCAATCACTAGGCAGACAAAAGCAGCCTTACTGCTTTTTGCACCTGCATCTAGGTCCGTCTCTGTTACTCAGGACATTTTCTGCTTGGGGACAAACATTTGCAACACACTGAGAAGGTGACATTGGAAGGCTGTTGCACTAGCCTTAAGCGCTATCTCTTCAGAGTCAGATGTCAGCAGTATCTGGCAGAGAAACCAACTCTGCTAGAAACTTAGGTCTAGATTCCCGCCACTGCATCACGCGCTCCAGAAGGATCTGTGGAATCTCATCCAAAGAAGCAGCAGAACCCACCTAGCCCACATTTCATGGCTCTCTTTGGACAGATTAGCTCGTGACTCACATGGGAACCAGCAGTAAGAAAAAGGAAATGCTGTGGCCAAAGTTCATAGTAATCTGGATGGGAAAGTGATTCTACTCTGACCTCTGTGACAGCTACAGAGACCTCTGTCCCTACAGAGAGCAACTTTGCCTCTCAAATCACTCCAAGCATCTTCCTGTCCTGTCTTAGCACCACATTTTCCGCTTTTCTTTATGCTTCAGCATCTGTACAATGGCTATTTCTTACCTGTGTCAGTAATGATTTTAAAGGCTGTATTGGTCTGCATTTCCAACACATCATGATCAGGATGCTGGGCTACCTCTAGATCACAGATTTCATCTAAAATGCTAATTCTCGTATTTCTGTGCATCTTACACAACTAGAACAATTCCTTCTGATTGCCTGCAAGGCTCCTACCCTTCTGCACTGAAAAGCTTCTCTGAAGACCTGGTGCTTATAGTGCAAGATAGGGACAGTGGCTGACTTGCTTAATACTGTTGGGTGAAAGAAACTTTGGCTATTATTAGGATGCTGTCTAGGATTTTTCAGGGTTATTTATCATTTTGAGCTGGGCCAATCATTTGAACCAACCTCCTACTGCAGTTCTCTTCCTTTTAGTGATACCTGGTACATAATTACTGACCCAATTTCACTATAGGCTTTTGAGTGTACATACAAATATGTCATAAAAACAGCTCAGATTTTGAAAAAAGGTCACAATGTTTTTTAAAGGGCATTCAAAGCTTCTTGCTGCTCTGTACTAGACTAGCAGATGTATCAGTGGTTGATAGGTAAGGAAGCATGACAAAACAAGCTTCTGGCTTATGAAAGCCCTGATTAAATGGTTTCACAGTTTTGTCTCTTACAGGTAGTGTCACAAACTCTCATCAGGAGAAGTTTTTTGTTAATTTGCAATTTCCTAGGTCTTATCAAATAGCCTAAATTATTGGAAAATAACAAAAAAGTTCCGATACATTGTACTCATGTGACAAGCTTGGTTTACTGCCCCCCCCAATCAGCATTTTTAGAAATTATTGACAAAATTTCCTCCCAAATAAACAAATACTCCTGCAATGTTGAAAAGCAGATTTTGCCACATCACATCTATCGTTTCATGGGAAAGACAATTGTCCAGAATACAAACCTTAGTGAAGTCTGAAGGACACCAAGCAATGGAGGTAACTTCTTGAGTGTGACCAAGGAGTATCCGTGGAGGAAGGCTAGGCTCAGAAACCTTAAAAATTCCATAGAAAAACAAGTATACAATCAGAAGTCCAGCAGCCTAATACACATCACTAATATACATTCACTAAGAAAAGACCACACAGCCCACCTGTAAGGCATGTGAATACTTTCCATCTTTCCTGTATGAGACAGATAAATCAAATGCTCTCAGCCTGTCATATGAGGCAACAACTAATGGAGCTCCAAGAATCAGTTCATGTTTCATTTCTAGAGGTGAAGCAGCTGGTCAGCACTGAGATGTACTGACTTGCCTGGAAACACTTGTTCAATTCCTGCTACACACTGGATTTCTGCCTCCAGAGTTGTCAGCCCAAAACACGACACAAGCATTTTACTATATTAAGTACCTCTACCTGTTCTAGGTAAGATGCTTAAAAGTTTGTGAAGCTCATACTTTTAATCAGAATAGGCAAATATATTCTGCAGCCATTTTACAAATGTCCCAGTCACAGGTCAACGGTTTATTGAAAAAATAAAACTGTTACCAACAAAATCCTATAGATGAACCTTCACAGGCTTCAGAACTGGCATTTGCATGACGGCCAAGTGCCTGTACCTCTTCCAACCAACCAGCTGCACCAGGGACCCTCTTAAGAGTTCATCAAAAAGCTCCCTAAATCACTCATGCCCATTAAACTGATCTCCATTTCTCTTACACCCTTCATAAATACTGTTCTGCAGTATTACTATTAATCTTCGATTACAGGTCATGTAAATGACAGATACAGCTGAAGCTAGCCTTAAGTGGCCCAAGGAAGAAAACACGCATACACGCACACACAGAGATTGTATCCAAGTTTTGCATGCTTTCAGCAGGCAATCCTTTCTGGAGCTATGAGTCACCATTATTGATGTGACATTATAAGGGGGATTTATCAAGGGGATTTGCATAAATGACTAAGTGAATGAACAGATCCTTTAGTGTGTGGGCAAAGGAGTAGACATCACATTCAGATTTCAAAGGAAGATGCAAGACATCGGGGAAGGCTTCTGATTTACACACAAGTTTTTCTCTTGTGGATCACCTCCTACTACAGCCTGCAAAACTACAATTGAATATCCAGCTTCAGATCTTAAAGTTGTTCTGACACCAACAGGTTCATCTTAACAGGCTGCTTTTCTTTTGCTGGCATAGCCGAGGCAATCACTTGACTACATATCCACTAAATGCCTTGGTCAGGGTATTCCCTTCTCTGCCAAAATGTGCAATGCCATGGAAACTAAATCCCTAAACAGGAGATCTCGGTGCAGAGAACACCTTCGTTTACATTTAATAGTGGTTTTGCTATACACACATAACAGACACAGTAGCAGCCTAGTAGCCACTGATTGCTCAAAGGAAAGCAGAGGAAGAGAATTATTCTTGCTGGGACACACTGGTTTTACACTATGCCAGTGTCAATTAAACCAACTTATATTATTGTTAACTAAAGGAGGATGCATAGTTATAGCTGTGTCCACTGTGTCTGGCAGAAGACAGTGGGACAGTCTGCGCATGTTAAGTCAGGATTAGCCACAGCACATGCTGCTTTTTGCCTGATGTGACAGGATATTGGTGGGGAAGCTAGAGCTATTACATAAAAGTTAAAAAGATAAACTTAGGAAATGAGACTTTATTAGTTACTCTACACACTGAAACAGCTGTTGTATCCATCTTCAAGATTCAGCATAAAATGGTGTATAAAGTTTATGCACCATATGATACAGAAGCACTTAAATTCCAATGCTGGGACAGACCAAAGGGTAACTTAATATGGTCACCTCAGAGCAGTCTGTACCAGACGATTCAAAGGAGAATGGAACTATGGAACTATAATTCTATAAAAGATATTGTTTTATTACCAGGAAGGTAGCTCAGATAGATACCATCTTTGTACAGAGAAATCTCACTGCTCTCTGGCTTTTATAATCTTAGGACTGTTCAAGAGTCAGTTCATTAATTGACTAACTAGTAATTAAAAAAACCCACCAACACAATAAAGTGAGTGTTCATTGCCTGGAAGTGATTTACATATGGAAACAGACTGAAATAGCGTCCCTGTCAGCAATAAGTTCTAGCCACAGTATTCCTTGGGAATTGCTGACCCAACACAATTTAGCACTACTGCAAGTTTCTCAAAGAAATAATCTGGGTGGACAAGTTCTCGCTCTGCCTTTCATTCCTCAACAAGGCCTTGCTCTGCCTTTCATTGCTCTCTAGGTATGGAAAGCTAGTGCTCTTCATTAAGTTCTTTCCAACATTACCTATTAATTGTTCATGCAATATCTAACCATGGTTTTTTCACAGCATAGTAAATCCTCATCCCAGGGAAAGATACTCATGTTTCAGTCAATAAAATCTGCCAACATTTAAAGCAAATTAAGGAGCCTCTGGATATGACAGATCTCAAAATAAACATTTTTGCTGGAAGTCCCACTTTCTAACATGACTATGGGATTAAAATAAAAGTAATAATCTGATGATTTATTTAATAAATATGCAATATGATCTGTCACCCACATATGATAGCAACAGAAGCCTTCTGTACACTAAAGCATTTTATAAGTGCTTAAACGCTTAAACTTTGAGATGTGATGACATACTTGAATGCTTTCGACCCAGTCCCACCCTGTGTTCCAAGAAAGTATCAAAACATGCGACCACAGGATGCGCAACCCACTTTTGCACAGGTATTTTTGCTGAACTTGCACCGAACATGAGGAAGGTTAAAATTACACCACTTGGCATGGGAGTAGCCATGCTACTGTACCCCTGCGACTTCTGAGTAAGCAACCTAGCTGCTTACAAGTGTTCTCCAAGTCAAAGAGAATACATGCTCAAACCACAATCACAGCAGGCTGGCCCTCTGCTCTCAAAGGTTTGTATTATACATTCAATCTCCTTGTGAAAGGGATAGACAGGTCAACATTCCTTAAAAATTACTTTAAACCCGAAACAAGCAGTCACCTGTGGTTTCTGTCTATTCTACTTCAGATAAGAAGTCCCCTCTGTTCCCAGATGGCTGTCAAGTATGGAGAGCACAACTTGAAGCACACCTTATTCTGAGCTCCCTGCTACTATGTTGGTGACATTTGCATTTCCTACATGTCAGCATGAAGCCTCTCAGCTGTCACACGGTGCTTTGGAATTTTGCTGAAGGCTCTGGTTGAGCCCTTGCTGTAATACAAAGGCTTTAACTACTGTAAATTAATCACGAGAAAAAGCTATGTCTGAAGCGAGAGCTGGAAAAAGCAGAAGTGAGGGGAAAGAGCGCCCTTTAAAACAATTAAATTGTTTGACTTTTGTTAATGTGCTCCATTGCTAAATATGAACTGAGAACTGTCTATCTACTTGTCATAGCTGGTTGAATCACCAGGATTGAAAGAGGATTTTAATGCCCATTAAAACCAGATTAAGATCAGCAACTTGCAATAAGCAGCAGTGATGAGAGACGTATTGATGGCAGGAGGTTAGCTCTGTTTCACATTAAACAGTTACATCCAGCCTTGACAGCAACGCACTGGGCACAACATGCCAGGAGCTAACCCCATGCTGCTGTAAGTAGAAGTGGGAGGCAGGGAGTGTCCTATGTGAACGTGAAAAGCAAATGAAACGAAAGAGCGGAGCAGCTCCAGGTTGCATGTTTGGGTCCCTCCCAGTCACCTCACCTTCCAGATGTATGCATTGCAGTCACTCGAGCCACTGACCAGGAACTGGTCATCTGGGCTGGTGCTGGATTTGATGTAAAAGGTTGAATTCTGGTGCCCGCTGAAAACCGCCACTGTGAGAAGAGAAAAAAAGAAAAGAAAAGCCCCAGTCAATGCACAGCGCTGGAGTCGGTTGTGCAAGCAGGGCTGATCTTACAGGCTTTTCCTGCCTAACCACATGTTCTCTGGAGAAAGTGGTTCCACTGCTCCCTGGCTCTGGGGCTGTGGGGCAGGAAGTCTTTATTATTCACCTGGAGCCCTTCAGGCTTCCCAACCGGAGCAGCTTTACCTGAACAGCTCTCTCCACAGCACGAGGAAGCAGCGGCAGTTTCATTAAAGCTTTAGCTTCACTCATGTCACAAGCAAGCAGAGACATCACCGGGGCCGCCCCACTACTCTGGTTAAGGTTCTTTGTCTCCTCCTCCCTCAGCTGCCACCACCAGCCCCGCTGCGTTAACAGGGACAGTCATGGGGAAAGCATAGCGGGGGCCTTCTTCCACCCAGGCAGCAACAAAGGTGCTTGCTGCTCCTTCCTCCCGCTGACAGCATCTTTATTTTGCCAACAGAATTTGCATCGTGTCAGTCACACTTGCTGGCTGCCTATATTTAAAGCCTGAGCAGTGTTTGCTAAAGCCTTGAGATGGCTGCTGTTTCCCCTGTCGTGAGGACTGGAGGTGTAGATCTAGAGCACTTGGCCGCACCACGTCCCGTCCTCTCATCGGGCAGAAAGGGTGACTTTTCCCATGTAGCACCAGGCAGGGCTGGCACTCCCTCTACCAGCCCTTTTTTAACAGTGGTTTTGGCAAAGGAGGTGACCCACAAACTGGAGGACACGTGGCTGCCTTTGGCAATCTATTAAAATTTGCGAGACCCCAAAATATCCCTTCATTTTCACCCACAGTTCTCTCAACACAGCAGTTACCGGACAGCAGGTCCCTTCCTAAGCCAGACCTACCAGCAAATCCTGTTACAGTGAGGATTTCCTCACGTCCCAGTGCAAGCTAAAGCTGCCTCAGTACTAGATCAGAGCAGCTGCCATGAGGATGGAAGCTGGGGAGGGAAGAGAGAGGCTCCCACCCGCAGGCAGGCGCTGCCCTCTGTGGGAACATCCAGCTGGAGGAATCGAGATTGCTTGCCGGTTTTATTGGCTGCACACAGAAGGCAAGATCTCTACGAGGAGGCTGAGGGTAGGATGCTCTGTGCTTTGGAGAGAGCCGGCTCCAGCGGGGGGACAGGCTGGTCAGCCTATTTCCCTAGGTGGCACTGGGGGTTAACCTCAACAACTGACCTATTAACATTTACTACGAGCACCACGACTCTGGAAGCATTCCCACCCACCAGACTGCTTTCCTGAAGAGCAGACAGAAGGATGCATTGTTCATTTAATTTCAATTAGCTGAGAGACTGGAAAAAGGCAATGGAAAACTACATCATGTGTCTGGCTGGAATGAATCTAACTAAAGTTTTGCCGCTTTCTGAGAAGCAGCCGCTGGCCTGTGACACAGCAGCTTAGAGCACCCAATTCTGTGGGCTGTCTTGTTGATGTAAAGGTCACAGATGCAGAGCTGAAGGAATCTAAAAAGCTGAAGTATCTCCACAATATGCTGAGGATGCTTCCTCCCAGGAGCTAAATTTAAAAGACACCTTAAAATATCACAATACAACCATTTTACATGGATTCCTGTCTAAGAGCTTGAAAAGTCAGTGATTGCCAGTAAGCAGAAGATTCAAACTTGTTTCAGGTGGGTAGGAGCTGGACACTAGCCATTCCTCACTGGATAACACGCAAACTACCCTTAGACTCAATCTGGGTGAACCGGTATCTGCACTTGTGTAAGTTTTTGTGCTATTAGTTTTATGTGGATGGCTTAACACAAAATATGAACAAACCCTTGCAACAGGTGCCTTCTCTCCTGGGTAGCTTTCAGCATAAAAGCATGGAATAGGCTTCCTAAGCCTTCAAGCTGGTCTCTCTAAGTCATGGGGAGAAACTCGCCTTTCTGTGCTCTGTAACACCTATTTTTTGCAGCTATTTCCACAGATGTCATGCTCACCTGGAACGGTCCTTAGACTTGTCATATTGAACATGTAGATACTGTCATCAGTGCAGTTAGCAAACAGATTAGCACCGGTGGAATCCAAAACCAGGCTAGAATATCCTATAGACAAAGACAGAAGTTCTTCCTAAGAAATAACTCCACAGAAAGCATTTTGGAAAACAGGCATTCTCAGAGAAATGCCTAAAGAGGGGAATCTGGAAGGGATCTCTATCACGTATGAGGTTGTCATTGTAAAGTTTATTTGTTTGGCAGAGCACTTGCTGGAGAAGGAAAGTTTCTAGAGTAACATCTAGATTTTCTCATGAGGATTCAGGGTGGTATTTAGAGATAAATCTCACCTGCAGAGCAGGCAAGCGATTTATCTGATAGTTTCAAATGGGTAACAGGAACAACCAGTTGTAGAAGCAGAGTTTTAAAATAAATAGAAACCCTCATGCTTTGGCAGAATAAGCCATCCTCTGATTTGCTAGTAACTTAGGTTCAAGAAAAATCTTTCCCTGCAAACAAATTATTTCACAACCAGCTCCTTGAGGATTTCCCTCACGTTCTTGGGACCGACACTGACCATTACCATGTCAAGATAGCTGATTAGACAAGTCATCAGGAATTACTGTGTTGCATCAGAGCATTGTAAGGCATTAAGATACAAAGAAGCACAGAGCAAGATGAACAAGGGCGCTATTGTTTTTGATAACAGCTTCAAGTATTCCTTGACTCTGGAAGGTTACAATGTAAAAACCCAATCCAGACTGTTGTCTTTGCAAGATAAAATGCAAAGAAAGAGTTCAATCTGATTTCTACTCATGCATCTAAACAACTAGCTAAATTCTACCTCAAGACCTCTAGTATTCCTTCATCTCAATTTCTGAAAATGAATTGCTGAAGCTTATGCAAGTTTTTATAATCAGTGCAATGACACAGAAGTGGGGCATTCTCACTCTTCAACTTGAAAATTTTGTAATGGCAATCAAATTACCCTGCTGAGCTTGTCAGTCTGATCAATAATTGGCTAAAAAGATAAGAGATGGTACTGTCAGTACTTCTTAAATTCACTTTGCACTTTAACGAAAACATCCTCCAATAACTTACCAAGTTTGCGAGTACTGGTCCCAGGGTAGCAAAAAGACTTGAAAGGCACCGGGTCCTGACGGTAAGCTGTATAGTTCTTGCGCAAGTCCCATACTTTGATCACACTGAAATAGAAAAGCAGAAGTGTCTTCAACTTCAAAATTTATTTTGCAATGTTGATAGGGCCTTCTAAGGGCACAGGAAGACAGGTTGCTCATTACCAAGGAGTGTCCAGTGCTAAGGAACACACCTGATCAAGAGTAGAGCAGAGACACGCTGAAAGCAAAACAATTGCTCTGCTGGTTATGGATGAGGAAGCGGCATTGTCTTCTGTAACTAACACAAGATACAACATGAGCCCACAGGTTAACTTTATTCAACTAGTAAAAGGAAATAAAAGGATGCCTTTTTACTCCTGGCTTGTAGTTTTAAAAATTAAGTCCTTCAGGGATTTGCTCTCTGGGAGCAAGCCTCTCTCACAAGCCATAACCAGGAGTCAATCTTATCTGCCTCAGAAAGGTTCTGATCACATGGAGCCTGCTAAAGATTCAAGTTCTGAGAGGGTTAATGCCGTGCTAATCAATGAGACAGTTTGCTTGAGCTCCAAGATGCTGCAACAGATCTGGCACCTAAAAGAATGCATCCTTTGTAACTCAAGGCAACATTTTCTCAAGCATGCCTACACATATCCAGGCACCAACCACCCACTTGCATCCCAGAACAGCTCACTGTCTGACAATAGCCTGTTTACTTGAGGTCCAATAGGTCCATGAGAATAGAGAGAGATGATAAGAGCTACTCTCGTTCCGCCCCATAGCTAAGACACTAAAACAAGCATTCACCACATATGCACAATTTGTCCCAGCACTGCCATCTCCAGTAAGGAAGAAAAGCAGCATTCAGCTTTGCCAAAGCAAGCTGTCAGCGTAGCTCTGCTGATTCTACCAAACAGCAACTGCAGCTTTGTGGCCCTCTGTGTGATCTTAGGAAAATGATGCCCAATCTTTCTTGCCACTAAGAACATGCAGAATAGACAGAAAAGCAGGCATCCTCCCTCCTTACCCATCAACAGCTCCTGCAGAGATAAGAGTATGCTTGTCCTGAAGGAGCACCACTGTCACACTCTGCTGGAAATCCTTAAAGAAAAAAAGAAAAGAAAAAAACCCACAACTTAATTTTCTTTCAAGGTCAGCAAGATCTTGCTGCTTAGTCCAAGGTCAAGTGAATACCGAGGAAATCTCCTCCTAGCCAGACAGGGAACCTGGAAATACCAGATGCCATTTGGGACACAACAATCCTTCGAACACTCCCACTAGTGAAATTGCCACTGAGCGGTAAGTGTTTGGGTAGCAGTTTGAGGTTATACCTTTCAAGTCAGAAATAAGAGAGCTACCTTCATCACAAGGTTTAATAGGTTAAATAAGTCCAGGTCTTACTCCAGTGAGTCAGTCATTAGTGTGGTCAAATTAGGGAAAAAAAAGAAGAAAGAAAAAAGAAATTATAACCTTCCCTATCCCCCCCCTCAAAAATGGAATGCTGGACCACCCCTTTCCTCTCTGAAAAAAAAAAAAAAAGTATTTTCACATGGCATTTGCACAAAGGTAGCTTTGACGGCACACAGGTTGTTAGACAACTAAACAGTGTCTAAAATTAGCCATAGCACATGACCATGATACAAAAACCTACCTCTGTAAAGACAAATTGAAGCATTTACCACATTCAAGCCAAATATTTCTCACGATAATTACTTAGGAAGACTTCTATGAATAACATTGTCTGTCCTCTGAAGACAGACCCACATTTAATTTGTTCCTCAGATACCTACCACCAAGGGAGCAAGTCCTCTTAAGTTCTGCCTCTTCTTCTTCGGTTTGGAAGGAGTCTGCTTGTCAGCCACATTGTGTGCTCCACTGATTTGATTCACCTGCCTATAAAATCCATCTGAAAGAAAACAAAGACATCTCAGTTAATAGTTTCTATGCAATTTTACCATCACTTTAATAAAACAGGCAGCAGCTTGGAAAAAAATCCCAAAAAGTTGCTGAGACTAACCTTTAAAATCATCAATATATTCTGAAAACAAAAATTGTTAGTTACGTACAAAACCGACTAGAAGAACACAGTAGAAAACAGAAGCATATATTGCAAAAAATTGCAGAGGTCAATGTAGTGTGGTCACTGAAACTAGAACTGGCCTAGGCAGGCTGCCTTTGGAAATCATTACCTTTGCTCTGGTCTTCTGCATGCATCCTCACCTGGAGTGTTCAAACCATTTCATCCCCAGCAGAACTGTGGTCATAGGTAGGTTTCTAGTGCTTTTCCACTCTATATCATAATTTTCTATTAGCCTTTTGTCTGCTACTTCTCACTTTATGAAACTTACTGCTTTACTATAGTAAAGCAACTTTTCTACTTTTTTTCCTGTATCTTCCACTTCAATCATGTGGAGCCTTCCCTTTCCCCCACTTGCCAGTTTGAAGAGCCAGGGAACCTGGGTCAGATGAAAGTGCGAGACATGTTCTGGCAGCACACGCCAGGCAACTTCTGTGACAGAGCAGGGAACTGGGAAGAGGCACAAGGGCATGACCTGACTGGGGAAGGAAAAGCTTCAGGAAACAAAAAGCGGAGCAGAATGAGCTCACCCTGCATTTAGTAGGTGTTCCCACAATACATTCAGTTGCTCTCACAACTCACAAGCTCCTTTGCTCCTGCACTTTCTGCCTGCCTTCCTGCTCTGACAGGAGTCTTCCCAGCTTTGCTTCATCCCTCCTAACAACTCTGACTCTAAGCACTGTCACCCAGCCCATCTGTCTCCCCGCTGTCCCTCACAAGGATGTATTCTGCACCCCTTGATACGTATCTGAAAGTTCAGTTACCTTTCTTGTTGCATCTGGTATCCCAAACCATGATGTTTCCATCTCTGCCTCCAGTACAGAAGACAGCTGAGAGAGAAAAAAAAGAGTGCTATTAGCTTCCAAAAGTGTTAATTTCATTAACTGAATGCAGTATAATGCCATCTATGTGCCTCGGGCTCTTCTACCCCAGCACTTGGGATGCCAGTCTAGAAATACAAAAATCAGGGCAGTGTTCTGCCATGCTTTTTGACTTGTTTCCTTACTCTACCTAGTCTTTTTTTACTTCTACTCTAGAGAAACCTGCTTATGAAAAGAGTATTTATACACTTATGTAGGGAAGTAAGGACTGAATGATTTCAATATCATGTCTTAAGCTTGCCCAAGATCAGAAACATGCAGATGTTAGCATCAGGTTACTATGAAGCCCCAACAAGTTAGTTTTGCTTCACTGGCTAGGTGGCTGCTCAGTCTGCCTCTGCTATTTGTAACTGTCAGTTTCCAAAGCCTTTTTTCAGCCCCCAAAATACCGATGTGCCACAGGGGAAGAAGAAGGAAAAAACAGACAACAGGGAATATCAACATTTACCTTTCTCAAATCTAGAAAAAGCAACTGACTTGAGGCTACACTGGTGACCTTTGCAGATGCCAAGAAGCTCACCGGCTATCACATCCCACACCTTGGCTGTCTGATCTCCTGAAGCAGTGACCTTCAGAGGAAAAAATAAAAAGCTTTTGTCATTTTCTGCACACAGTTGCTAAAGCATTAAAAATAAAGTTAGATGGCAAAAGACTGCTTACAATCCTGTGTTCCCCTGGTACCCAGGCAAGGTCAAATACAGCATTTGAGTGAGCCTGCCATTCTAAAATGAAAACAAAAGACAAGATTAGTTCAGTGCATTGCAGCATATTTTGCAGAAGACTAAAGAACATCAGACACTGAAATCAGAAAACTTGTCAACAGCTTGCCTTAGGCATGAAAAATGACACAGAACAATCCACCTACTACTGCTGTTCTAAGAGCACACCCGTGCTGCTGCTTTGTAAAGAAAACTCAGCAAAGTATACCAAAGGATTTAAGTACTGCCCACATTTATGTTCAAATGACTTGCAAAAAGCTTTCTTTGATTCCAGTAAACCACGTACTTGTCACATCACATGAAGATCACATTCTATATAACATTTACCCTTAAAGATGAGTTTGCTGGTAGTTTGAGCTTCAGTATCATACAGTCTAACAAATCCTTCTTCATTTGCAACTGCCAGTACATGCTCCAAATTCGGGGCTGAAAAGAAATTGAAATGTGTTTGTGCATTACGTAGCTGATTCATAATCACACCGCTGCTCTTTGTGAAGGGCCACAGACACTTTAGACAGGGTACACAGCAAATAGATAGCTGTGAAAATAAACAACATTTACATAGCTATTTAAATGTTCAAAATGCAGAAATATTGGCAAGCATTTTTTTCTAGATGTTCCATACATGGGCAGTCAAATGGCTCCACAAGCAATTTTTGAGATAACAGCCTCTTTCCCCAGCTATAATAGTTCTCTAGTTACAGTTTTCTGTATCTATACTACCTATCCTCTGGAACCTCCGGATCTGAGCTGGAAGAGCAGGAGCTGCCTTGGAGAAAGGTATAAGCTCACGTCGAAACTATAGTACTACAAATGAAAGAGTTTTGTTCTCAAGATCCAGGAACTTCCGTGCTTTCTTCCCTCATCACGTATTTATCACGGGGAAACGCTACATGCCCACTGCCATACATCCACCTCTTTGATTTCCACATCCTCTTCTCCATCCTGTTATATCTTTGATATATTTTGAACAAAGCCCAATTTTTCAACTACATAGCCTAGCACTGTCACTAAGAGGACGTACCTTGAAACAGACAAAGCTGAAACAAAGAGACACTAAAACGCTTGGCAGTTGCTTCTTTCAGGGAATATTTTCCACCAGTGTATTTAGGAACACCACAATCCAATTTATATCACATCTGGGTGCAAGCACACCATCAGCGGCTCACTTTAAAACAAGAAACTCGGCAACCAAATCATGAGACTTATTAAAAAAAAAAAAAAAGCTGACAGGGGTACCCTGAAAGGGCTTTCGGAATGTGACTTTACCTGCAGAAAAGGTGCAGCCGAAAGGGGGGACGGGCATTCCCGTTTCCCCGTAGGACAGGTGGTCATCTTCTCGGCGGCACTGGTAGCTATCCAAGAGATGCTGCAGGGGAAGCGCCGAGGACCGACCTACAACGAGACAGACGGACCGTAACCGCACCAGACACCGCAGACT
>NW_010128822.1:0-1197 GCF_000699245.1 Pterocles gutturalis | reverse complement strand
TCCTAGGTAACCAGGTCAACCTTCCTGTCGTCCTCCAGTCTATGTAAGTGTCGTGGTTTAACCGCAGCTGGCACCAAAAACACCACACAGCTGCTCGCCCACCCGTCCTTCCCCTGGGTTAGGGGAGAGAATCAGAAGGGAAAAACAGACAACTCATGGCTAGAGATAAAGACAGTTTAATAAAGAAAGCAAAATCCATTCATGCAAGCAAAGCAAAATGAGGAATCCATTCCCTGCTTCCCATCAGCAATCAGGTATTCAGCCATCTCCAGGACAGCAGGGCTCCATCACACCTAACGGTTACTTGGGAAGACAAACGCCAGAACTCCAAACATCCCCCATTACTTCTTCTGCCCCAGCTTTACATGCTGAGCATAACGTCAAATGGTATGGAATAGCCCTTTGGTCATTTGGAGTCAGTTGTTCCAGCTCTGTCCCCTCACAACCTCTCAGGCACCCCCAGCCACCTCGCTGCTGGGGTGCTGGAAGAAGCACAAAGGCCTTGACGCTGTGTGAGCACTGCTCAGCAATAACGAAAACATCCCCGTGTTACCAACGCTGTTGCCAGCACAAATCCAAAACACAACCCTGTACCAGCTACTGTGAAGAAAATTAATGCTACTCCAGCCAAAACTATCTCAGCAAGAAAGACAGACTGACCCTTCACCTCCCCTGTCCTCCCCTGCCCTTCTGGAAGAACACCACACTCTTCAGCCTCCACTCCACTCCAGGAACCAGCAAATAACACCACAAGGCAATCATATGGCAAAGAACAGCTCTGCTACACCACAACAGAACCCACCACCCTCGGAAACACAAGCCCAGGCCCCAGGTACTTTAACAGCCAACAACCCAGGGGCCATGTTCATTCACGTACTCAAAACACATGACAGCCCAGCACCACAATCCTCCAAGAACGATGAAAAAGCCTGTGGCCACCACAGCTCCCGAACACTCTCTGTTCCTCGATGTAGAGCTGTTCTTTCCTCCTGCACACTCAATGGACAGCTCTTGCTTCCCCTGGCAGGCAGGCATGCACTGCCAGAACAACACACCAAGAACCTCCGTACCCACCAGCATTAGTCCCCACAGAACACCTCTGCTTCTTAGAGTGAGGCACCTGTCACATAGACAAACAAAAGACACCAAGGGAACATCCTGGCACTTCGGATGAGAACATCCCCTCGACACCCAACA
>NW_010128821.1:0-432 GCF_000699245.1 Pterocles gutturalis | reverse complement strand
TTTGAAATCAGAGAGTGTCTCTTGCATCCGGAGATGATGATGTTAACAAAACCCATCCCCCACAACCAAAAACTTGACTGAAAAATAATAATCTTTCCAACAGAAATCAGTTTGGAATAAGCTACTGAAATCTTATGTTGTAGGCATTGAAAACTGAAAAACAGTGTTTCAAACTGTTACCCTTTTACAGCTGTTTCTCTTAGTTTGTGTTTTTAAAATGTTCTCAATCACATATTTATTAAAATCTTTTTTTTAAACAAACCTTTTGCAAGTGAAAATTCCACTTGAAGACTTAATAGCTCTGTCAGTGCAATTCCATCTTGAGAGTTTGGCACCTTTGGCAACAAGAATTAATATGAAAACAGGGTCCTCACTATGGGCTACTTCTGTCTCTTAGCAAGACTTGTGAGTTTGAAAAGGGTTCCTAAGAGC
>NW_010128820.1:3456-21936 GCF_000699245.1 Pterocles gutturalis | reverse complement strand
GGGCTGTAACTGGGCTTGCACCAGTGTGGGGGATTTTTTTTTTTAAGCAGATGTGGAAAATATTGTCTGCCTCATGCTTATTCCCTTTTTTATGTATCTGTATGAATGGGAAACTGGCTTGGAATTAATACAGGTCTTTTTCTAAGGACCCTTAGAAGATTGTTTTCCTACTGATTTTCTACATACTTGATTCTGAGTGCCCTGACTTGAAGTGCTTCCCTCAGTTGTGGAAGGAGATCTCTGTTGCTGTATAAATTAAATCCTATTTTAGAATAGCTTTCATATTTTCTAAAGAGAAGTCATTTTTTAATTCAAGAGCATACATTGCTATATGCTTGCCCCATATAATTGTAGGGTGTATTAATCCTGATATGTAAGATCTCAGCTTCTGCTCAAGGTAGTGGCATAATCCTTAATATGAGATAAAGCCACTTTTATGCTTACGGTATTATTTCTCTAGAACCATTGTATCCAAAAGGAGATTCAAGTGGCTTGTCCCGACGGAGTTGGGAGCTCAGAACTTTAATCAGCCAGACCAAAGGTAGGTGTTCAAGAGTCACTATAATGTTATGTCTATTAAACTAGTGCTGTATTAAAACGTTAAAACTTAGTGCTGATTGTGAAGAGGTTTTCACAGTTCTGTACATAGGAAGGGGAAAAAATAAAATCCTGATTGCAGATAGAAGATACTGCTAATGAAATCACAAGGTGTACTCCCTCAGGTAGGAGTAATTAAACTTCATGAAACTTACATCTTTTCAGTTTCTGAAAGGTACTAGCAGTGTTCTGCAAAATGAGTTCATTTATTGAGTTGAGGTTGTTCAGCCTGGAGAAGAGAAGCCTCCGGAGAAACCTTATAGCAGCTGAAAGGGGGCTACAGGAGAGATGGGGAGGGACTCTTCATCAGGGAGTGGAGTGATGGGATGAGGGGTAACGGCTTTAAGCTGAAATAGGGTAGATCTAGTTTAGATATTAGGAAGAAATTTTTCACTGTGAGGGGGGTGAGGCACTGCAGCAGGTTGCCCAGAGAAGCTGTGGATGCTCCATCCCTGGAGGGGTTCAAGGCCAGGCTGGATGAGGCTTTGAGCAACCTGGGCTAGTGGGAGGTGTCCCTGCCCATGGCAGGGGGTTGGAACTAGATGATCTTTAAGGTCCCTTCCAACCCAAACCATTCTGTGATTGCTATCGGAATTGCAGAAGTTTGCTGTCCCTATTCAGTGCCCAATTACGAATTTCACTGACAGTAGGAAGCACTTCCTCACTTCCTTAGGTCTCTTCCCAGCATGGAATTTTCTTATTTTGGGTGTCTAACCATGTGTGGTCCGACACTGTTTCCCAAATTTAAGGCTATTATGGGTTCCCTTCCTCTCTGTCCTGCTGCTTATCTACGTGAAACTTAAAGTAACTTGATTAGTTCTGAGACTTCTGTACTGGACAGATAAAAGCTTGCTTACATGTATTCTGATAGGGTGGGACCTCATGAAACATTAGAAAAAAGTTTTCTGTCACATAAAAATTGGTCTCATTTGTGGCTCAGACAGAACACAGGAAGAACAGCAATTTTTATTTTTTTTCTGAAAGAAGGCTTATTTTTTCTTTGAAACATAAACACTGAAGGAATTGAGTTTGTTTAAACTAGAAAAGAAGAATGAAAGAAAACTTGAAAATTTATAGATGACTACTGCAATGGGAACTAGTTTTACTCTCTGCTGTGAATAAGACATATTTTGGTTTAAAACTACAGTGAAGCAGATTTAGTGTAGATGAGGTGGTATTAATTATAGGTGGGCAGTGGAATATATCATTTGGGAGTATCAGTATCTCATCTTTTGGAGGTTGTTAGATACAGGTTGGACTTACCTGTCAACAGTGACAGATGTGTAATTTTTGCGCTTTACAAGGAGGGGATAAATTAATGCTGCCTTGAGATTTCTTCTCTCACTCACTAGGACTCTGTTTCACAACAAGACTTGAAAGCTAGAGTTATCCAATATCTCTAATAAATCTTTGAAATAACAGATGCTATGAGTTTTCTAAGAAACCTCTTGTATGTCGATAGAGCAAAATGTTACCTGTCCTTCTTTCCTTGGTGCTTTTAACAACCCTAACATATTTCCGCTATCTGTCAGTCGTTAGTGACAGGCCAAATGTAAACAAGTGCATTGGATTTCATGCATTTAATTTCTTTGAATCATGTAAGAGATGATTACAAAAGTACCAGTATTCTCATTTTATTGTAGTTTCATATGTGATTCGTAAGTGATAGTTTCATATGTGATTGCTAAGATGTTTTATTCTTTTCCTACTTCTTAAATTAGACTCACAAAATAGTTATCTTCGAACTCGGGTCCCTTCACATGATGTCAAAAGGTAGCAAAGTACAAGCACAGCAAATATTTCTCAATCAAGGAAATTGTTTGTCACTCTTTTCAGATACTGCTTCCAAGCAAGCACCAATTGAAGCTGTCCAAAAGTCTGTTCAGTTGTTTGAAGAAAGGAGATACAGAGAGATGAGGAGGAAGAACATCATTGGCCAAGTTTGTGACACACCGAAATCTTACGACAATGTCATGCATGTAGGTTTGAGAAAAGTGACCTTCAAGTGGCAGAGAGGAAACAAAATTGGTACGTTCATTACACCTTCGTTTATCAGGCTAAAATACCAAGCTTAGTATTTCTGAAGGAACTCAGTCTATCTTTTGAAATGTTGTGTCTCCATGTAGGTAATAGCAGCTGTACTGAAATCTGAATGTTAAAATACAAAATACTCTTGCAGCTAGGGCTTATTTTATGTAGAACTTCAGTGAAGTTTTCACTGGTCAAATAACAAGAAACAGAGGAGAAGGATTTGGTTAGGGCAATTTCTTAGGTATGATCCTGCAATTCCCGCATGTGTTTAACCCTGTAAAATGTTTGAGTTCTGCTTTTGCAAGAACCAGAAATAGGAATGGAAATGAGCACAAGATTTGGGATATTTTTAATTCACTGATATTGTTGTTGTTTCCTCTGTATGATCATTGTTTCCTCTCTGGTTTGGGGTTAGTGGAGAAAATCCATAGATTCATGAGAAGTTTTCTTTCAGGTCAACCTGTTAATGTAATGTTTATACTTTTAATCAGCTGGAATTCAGGACTATGAATGTGGTATTAGTGTTACAGGTTAAAAGCTACTTGAAACTGTAAATGCAAATAAAAGTAAATAACCTTGGCAAGCTCAGTTTTCAGTGATATTTTCTTATTGCAGTTGATGTACGTGTTGCTTATTGAATGGAGTGTAATCAGTTTTTCTTATTTTTATTTTAATTCTGCAGGTGAAGGCCAGTATGGGAAGGTCTATACCTGTATCAGTGTTGACACTGGAGAGTTGATGGCTATGAAGGAAGTGAGTACTCTCTATACCAGAATCACTGCTGCCTTTCTTGTTTTTCCAAACCAAATGTGAGTGACTGAGCAGGCATTAATGATGTCTGTACGTTATTGTTAGATAACTGGGAAAGGATGGGAAGACAAATTGTTTCTTCATGGAGCCATACCTGCTGTTATCACTTGTTCCTCCTTAAGTTGCTGAAGCTTTTTCTTTTCAGTTTACAACTTTCAATTTAAATATATATAAAATGGATGATGATTTTTTACTGATCTCATAGGGATGTTGTGAACTTAATGAATGCTTGCTTAATATGTGTGAACTCCCATTAAGAGATCTGAAATAATTTTGGAAAGAATTTCCTGATTGGTGCAGACTGTACACAAACTTATATTTTACTTTGCAGGATTTCATCTCGCATTTTATTCCTTTTTCCTTTGTTCCTTATGGAAAAAGATAGGAAGTGTCACATCAGATGTTTTTCAACTTCTCTAGTAGTTTAAGTGGGTGAGGTCGAGTATAAAACTGTTGACTAACGTGGTGGATGCAGAAAATTTAAGTTTCATGGTAGAAGTATTGTACTTGTTCTGTGCCACACCTCTTCCTTGCATCTGCCTCATTCTTAATGAAGAAACTCCTCAAAGAAATCCCTTAGAATCTCCGTTGATGAAAGTCCCTGGCAATTAGTCTTTCTTGAATGATAGCTTTCACTGATGTTACTTTCCGATTCTCTTGTACTGTGTCTATTACCGCGTTTAAGCTACAAGGCAAGCTCCAAAGAGAGATATATATGGACAATTGTATCATTGTAATGTATTTTTCAAAAAATAGTTTGGTGTTCTTTTTTGTTTCAGTTTGGGGATGGAGGGGGTGGTATTTTGGGGCTTTTTGCGTGAAGATGCTGTTTTTAAAAAAAGAAAAAAGCTTTTTAGGTGTTTTCTTAGTTTGGATTTAGGATTGGTTGTTTGTTTTGGGTTTTTTGTTTTTTAGTAATGTAAAATAGTGTCAAAGTAATGAAAAATCTTTCTTGTAGATAAGATTTCAGCCTAATGATCACAAGACCATCAAAGAAACAGCTGATGAACTGAAGATTTTTGAAGGCATCAAACACCCTAATCTTGTTCGTTATTTTGGTGTGGAGCTCCATAGGGTAAGAAAACATAAATTATTGGGGCTTTTTTATAGGGCAGAGAGAAAATTTTAAGACACTTTGGATCATTAGAGGTTTATCTTGAGCCTAATTGTCTGGCTATCTGTGTGAATTGCAGTGTTTCTTTTTTCCTCTGAGTGTTGAGGTCTCTGAAATGTAGTTTTGATGAATTTTTTGGAACTGGTGCATGAAGAGAGAAGGCTCTCACCAAGTGAGTAGAGCAAGTAATGCTGGAGCTGTTCTATGCTGCTGCTCTGTTTAACTGCTCTAAAAGCAAGCTATATCATGCATGGTATAGTAACTTTTGCGTGTATATATTATGACTAGATACCCTAAAACCCTTTTTACTGTTAGCAGCAAAGGTTGTACCAATATCTTCTGATTCCTTGAAAAATTTTGTGCTGGTGTTTAAATCTTGATGCCAGACAAGTATCTAAAGGAAGCAGATCTTTGGGAATTCAGGTAGCATCTCTTCAGAAGGAAAACAGAGTTTTCTTCCTTGAGCAGCAGAATGAGTGAAGCCTGGTTTTCTCATGGAGCTGGATTCCAGAGTTGTGTGTTGAGATATCTTACTTTTTATTACTCTCTGCTTCCCACATGCCCTTCCCACCTCCTCCTCCAAGTCCCGAGTCCCTGTATCTCTGCCCAGTGAGGTGGGCAGAGAGCAGGATGTCTGGTCTCTGGCTGGAAAGTGGTGTGTGGCTTTGACTGATGTGCTCAGGATGAATGGGTTGATTTGCTGATGCACTGCTGGTTTAGAAGGGGACAAAAGGCTGCTTTCTGTCTGCATTTCTTTACTTGGGGACACAACTTTGAGTGTCTGTGCCACTGGGTCATTGGTTTCTCAGGCTGCTTCTGAGAGCTTAGTGTCTTTGCCATCTTTTGTATGAATTAAATCTGGCTGGAATTGGCTGGGCTTGGCGAGAGAGAGAAAGGGAACAAGAACCTAACTTTTCCTTAAAGTGAGTTAGTTGGCATGCTTGTTCAAACCACAGACAACAACAAAAAGCTTGCCCTCCCCAAGTAATCAACACTTGATATTGCAGGAACTGGAAGAGAGAGGAAAAACACTAAAAACCAAAACAAGCCCAAAACATCATTTTACCTTTTTTTTTTTAAATATGCAAAGGATCTTTTTGTATTTCTGTGTAACATACCTATAAGATATCCTAAGTGCTTTTTGGTTGATGCCAAAGTAATGTATATTATACCACCGAATAGTAGAAATAGTTACATACAGATCATGCAGGTAAACATGCAGCACATATTTTCTGTAGCTGTTCAATAGAATGTATTAGGTTGAAGAATGCCCGAGACAATAGACTTCTGAAGAGGTGATTTATTAGATATACCATGGTACTTCTGTTAAAACATTACACAGTACTTCCACTATTCTTTTCACAAACAATGAAGGATGGAAGGAAAACTAGATCCTAATTCAGTTTAAAAAAAAAAAAGAAAAAAAAGAAAAAAAAATGAAAACCAATCAAATCCGGTTTGGTTCCCACAACAGGAAGAAATGTACATCTTCATGGAGTACTGTGATGAGGGCACTCTGGAGGAGGTATCAAAACTGGGCCTTCAGGAGCATGTCATTAGGCTCTACTCAAAGCAAATCACGATTGCTATCAATGTACTACATGAACATGGTATTGTTCATCGAGACATTAAAGGTAATGTTAACCAAAAAAGGTAATGTTGTTTCAGTGTTGTAGATGAGGGTGGCGGGGAGGGATGTGGGACATATTTGCAGATTTAGCACACATTATCTATACAGCCATAAGCCTTCCACTCATCCTTCAGTTTTCAGTTTACAAGTTATTGGCTAGTTACATGCTCCTTTTTAAGTGCAAAACAAAAAATGTTCACAGTTGGCATTGCAAACTCATAAATTCCACCCATGATTCATATAGTTTCTGTAGAGGTTGTTAAGATTGTTGGACATCCATCCAAACTCAAATTCGTATTTGAGTCCTTGTATTTTTAGTACTAACATACTGAGTTATATGATGCTGTTTTTCTTCTCATCTATGCAAGAAACAGTGGTGCTTTCTTGGAGCTGAAAAACGGTGTACAGTGCTAGAGTTGTTCATCAGAACTTTTCCCTTGTGATTCCCATTTTCCAGGAGAGTTTTAGGATTTCAGACAAATGGTTGATTAAATGTAGTAATAAAAGCCTCATTAAAAGAAGTTAAAGGGATATGGTAAAATTACTTATCTAGTGGGTTTTTTTGCCATACATCTATCTGCTCATGCCTGGCTCTCAGCATTTGTTTACAAAATGAGCAGACAGAACTACCATGTTCAATGGGGGTTGGTTTTGGCATTTGCTTAATGCACTCAGTGTCAGTCTGCATTTCACATTCATTTTTCTTTTCCTGCGCCTTCCAAGAACATCCTCCATGTCGAATTATCTTGTTTTTGTTAGTCTGGCACATTTTGCTCACCTACGGCAGAAACTTAGCAGAAGGTAGGGGAAACGGTGCACACAATATGCCCTGCGAATGCTCATTTATGACAAGGCAGTGCAACCCAACGATGCTGGGTTTCTATGTCCCTCTTGCTCACAGGGTTTTGAATCACCGCAGCAGTGTAGGAGGTTCCCAGTTGCTCTTGGTCCTTTGGCCTCGTGCTTCTCATTTGGGAAAAGAACTATCTACGATCCAGAGGCCTCCCGTGCAGGTAGGCCACTCTTGAGTCAGTTTTGGCTTTCATTTCCTAAAAAACACTTTCCTTTACTCCCATTCCCCAGCAGTCTTGCCTTTTCTGGTTCTCCTTCCTGACCAAAGGTTTCTCTCCAGTTGTGGATTTCCCTCCGTGCTTTTCACAGTGTCCTCCTTGCCCTGTACTTGATCATTCCATATCCAGGTTCTGCTTAGTTGGATTACACTCTCCTAGAAGCTTGTTGTGATCAAAATCCAACACTGGCTGACAGGGATTTCTTTTGTGTGACTCTGTCATTTGCTGATTTCTGGATATGTTTCCAAATAGGTCTTCCTCTCATCGGTGAAATGCAGCGAAGTGTGAAGAGCTTTTTAACAGAACTGTAACGCTATGTTATCTGAGGGCTTTTCTCTTGCAACAGGTTCCTCATGCCAAATGCTGGGGTGTTCCTTGAGCAGAACAGCAGCTATGAACAAAGGGTCACTGCAGACACATCTATATCTAGACCTTCCTTAAAATTAATGGCAGAATGTGAAGACAGGCCACAGAGGGTATATTTCTAAAGGATGCCTGATGTTACATTGGAAGTCTCTTGCACTCTGTCTCCTTTTATGCTAACATTGCATCCCCATGTTTTCAGGCTAACAGCAGTAAAGAAAACTCTGGTTTTACTTTTAGCTCTTATGTAGTCAGGTATTTTTCTGATAGGGAAGGATGATAATACGTCATTCAGACTGTTAAACCTGCTTTCCTATTAAAATCTCGCTGTTAGATCACAGATCTCTCATAGCCAGTTTGCTAAACATCACAGCGGATCTGTTTCTTTCAGCAGCAGAGAGACAATTCTTAATTGTTTATATATATCCCCCAGTTGGTGTCTGCAAGTACCCTGTGCTCAAAAATTGAGTCTTTTGGTTAGTAGTGTCCACTTGTGCAACCGTTGCCTTTCAGATGCGAACCTCTGGACATCTTCGGTTGAGCCCTCTGTTCAAAGGAGGGCCAGCCTCGGTATCAGATCCAAGGTCAGATTAGATCATGTTGCTCGGGACCTTGTTTAGTTGAGATGCTCATACCTCCAGGGGTGGATATTCCCTTTTCTCTGGGCTTTGTCCCTCCAATGACTGACCTATCCCCTTTGTGAAAAACTTTTTCCTGATACCTCCCTGGAATTTGCAGAGGTTGCTATTTTTGTCCATTTCCCTGTATCTTTTCACAGTGTGCCTTTGAGGAAAAACTCTGTTTCCATCTTCTTGATATCCTCCCATTGCACAGCCGGAAACAGCAATAAATTACACACACACACACGCACTCTCCCGAGTCCTCCCTTCTCCAAGCTAAACAAACCCATCTCTCAGCCTCTCCTTTTACATGGTGTGCACCAGCCCTCTGACCATCATGACACACCCCTCTGCTGGGTTTGCTCCAGTGCGTCAATGTCTGCCTTGTACTAGGGAGCCCAAAAACAAGAGACAGTGCTCCCAAGTGTGGTGTCGCAAGTGCTGAACTGACAAGAGTTAGTCGCTGAGGTCATGCCTGGTGCTTTCTCTCTGGGAGAGAAGGACATATTCTTGCAGACCGCTTGGACTGGATTTTCAGAATAAATTCAGAAAATGAAGGGATTGTATCTGAAACTTCAGTAAATCAGAAACCTGCGAAGGAGATGCTGCAGGACAGGAAGTCTTCATCACAGTGTTATTGTCCTCAAAGTGTTAACTTTGTTGCTAACTCAAAATTTCTGCCATTCCTGCCTTGATGTTTTCATGACGAGCACAAGGGAGGGAAGGCTGTTCAACAGGAGACTATGGGCATGTGTCACGCTTTCTGAGAGACTGAGAGGATGCTGAAGCTGAAGCTGGCTTTCTCATCAGAGGGTAGCATTTGGCCTGTTTCTTGAACAAATTTGGCTGCTGCACTCCCTAAGTACTGGCTGAGGAACATCTATGAGCTTCCCCTCTTTGTGGAATTATGCCACAGTCTTTCCTGGGGCTTTTGGTATTGCTCCACAGACTCACAGTATTTACACCAGCACCTCTGGAATATCATACTAGTGCTGTTTTCACAGCTCTTCATATGAGGCTGACTTGGCACAAAGATACAGGGCATGAAACTGCAGGGTAAATGCTTTGGGTCACAGCTATTGCTTTCTCTAGCAAGGGTCCAGCTTTTGACATTTGCTTTTTGCAGTCTGCCCAGAAGGTCTTGTGGTACAAATGGCAGTAGGGCTGTGCAGAACCGGGCTACTGCTTGCCTCTGCCAAGTACATCCACCGAAGATGCTTTGGGGAGTGTGTATGTAGGAGGAGAGAAGGAATGGAGGGGTGTGTTGTGCCTTTTTGCTGTTTTAGCCATGGCCTCTGGTTTTATTTTGCTTATTAACTGTGCAGATGTGGTAGGAATTTTGTTACATTGCCAGTCACGTTAACTGTTAAAGGGAGTAAAAAGGATCAATCATCCTCAATCATGCACATTGCCCTTGTGTCTCCTGTTCTCTTACCAGGTTGTGCTGGATTCTGTGCAGGTTTCATCTAACAAGATGACCTTTTCTTAAAGATTCCTTCTAGAGCTTTGTCTTCTTCTCCAAAACACAGTTTCACAGTAACTTTTATGCTAAATTGTTGTTTTGGTTTTTTTAAAGGGACAAAGTTTGGTTTGAAAGGCCTTGTAAGCAGGTTCTGTACTTTATTAAACAAAATTATCACAATAGCTTTGGACTGAGTCCGATGAGATATCGTTGCACGTCAGCTCTGCCAGTGTCCACCCCCTGTCGTAGTCAGAAACCATTTTGTAACCGTCTGTGAAATTTGCATGTTGCTTTCTTGAGGAACAGCACCATGGGTTTCCAAAACATCTTTGTAAAAGTGTTTACCACTGATGGCTGTTTTTCCTGAGCTCTTTGTGTGTGCTATGTGCACCTACTTTCTATATGACAAGTAATTGTTTTAAAATTGTTAGAGAAAGAAAAGCCATGGGCAGCAGTTCAAAGGAAGAAGTTGCAGATAGAGTAACTGTCACTTTTCTAAGCACTGCCCATACTGGGTGTCCCATTGAGCTGCCTTCCTGTACTGCTTTGGTGTGTTTCTGGATTCTCTTTTATTCAAGGAGCTGAGGGATGGTCTATCCAGCTCCACTACACGTGCCTGTGATTGCAGGGTGACTCAGGACACGTATGTCCCTCTGATGGCAAACTGCAGAACCCAGCCAAAGATTTCTGATCTTGAGTATGTGCAGGCACCTGACTGCCAGGAGTGGAAAACTTACAGACACCATGTGCAGAAGAGTTGTATTCACCAAAAGTTAGTTCTTCTTTCAGAACTTGTAAAAGGCTTACAGTAATTAAGAGTTGGAATTTTCTTCTGTTAATGAATTTTCTCCCCCTTTTATAGTGCAACACCTCTTGGACTAAATAACTCTTGCTTTAGTTATCAAGCATTCTCCTAGTAGTTAGAGAAGCCCTTTGAGAAATGGGCAGGCTTTTGTCATCATTGACCTACACTGCCCTTTTTTGACTTGAGTTTTTTGAGGATTCTTTTTATTTTCCATTAATATCTTGGGGATGCCCAGCCAAGCTAACTAGAAAAAGTCATTAACTAAGAGAACACAACACACAGGAGGAACAGCCAAGAATTCCTGCACTGACCGATGTTCAAGGTGAAACAAAAGGGAGAAACTTTTGAAGGTTGTATTCGAGCCATTTTTTGAAAGAATCTTCTGTGTGACATGGGAAGAGGCTGTGTAATATAGCCCCTGGCATTTGCCCGCTCCTAGAGTAGACATACAGTTTTGTTCTGTGCAAAGCATTCATCTTTCCTCATGAGAGATCACAGCTCAAGCTGTATTTCTGCCAGGTGACTGTTGCAACCTCTTTGTGGTTTCACTGCGATGCTTGCAGAATCCAGGATTTGTCTGGATGTGGATAGTGAGCTCCTTCTGCTCTGTTTTCTCTTGGCTGTCAACATGTGCTTTGGCAGGATGTTGAACAAAAGAAAACCACCAGTTATCAAAACCACGTGGCTTATTTTGCAGTGTTGTGTAGAGCAAGTGACTTGTAGCCCACTGCAGCTTCCCCTTGGAGATTTCCAACTATGTTAGGGAAACTTTCTCTAGTGTAAGCTGGCAGTGCAGCCAGCTAATGATAACCATAGCCCTCCTCCAGAAATTCTGGAAGCACAGCACAACAGGAGTGGCCATTTGTAGTATGTGTAATAAAACACTCCATTCTGCAAGTCAGCTGTGACGACAGCTGTACGATACCATCTGTCTTGACTCAGCAGAACTGAAAAGGTGGCTTGTGGGAGGTACACAGCCATGGCATCTGGCAGGAAGCTCCTTAAGGACAGGTGTGTTTTTGCAGTGCTCACAAGGGTAAGCACTGGAATTCATCAATTCCTGGAGGAGTATTTTCTCATAATGAACATGTATAGAAAGCTGATGAGTTTGCCTGCTCTACTGCTTTGTGTTTTGAACAATTCTTGCTAGCAACTTCCAGTACACTCAGTGTTAACACAAACCCACCAAAAAACTCCCTGGCTAATGGTAATGTACCCTTTGGGGAACATCTCTAGTGCTGTCATACTCCACACTTAATCACCAGGTAAAGATTTAAGTGAGAATTCAGCTATTACCTACCATGTAACTTCCAAGAGTCTATCGAGAAGCCCTCATTCCTCAATTCGGCACTAGTTTAACCAATGTTACTGGTTTTTTTGTTGTGTTTCCTAGGAGCCAACATCTTTCTTACCTCATCAGGACTGATTAAACTAGGAGACTTTGGCTGCTCAGTGAAACTGAAGAACAACACCCAGACAATGCCTGGAGAAGTGAACAGTACTTTGGGGACTGCAGGTAAGGCAGCATGTGATAGGCAGATACTTGTCTAGTTACCATAAAATAACATACCTCTGCCAAAAGTCTTGGCTGGAGTAAAATTCTGTTTTTCAGGGAAACTGGATTGTACCTTAGCTAGCCAGATGTGCTTTACATCCGGAAGCCAAAACAATCAGTGAATAACTGGAAAGATAAAATTGTATTTGTCTGGTAACTATAAAGATGCTGGAGCTTGTGTTTTCTGGGGTTGTATCTTTCTCTGCAGCTTACTGAAAGGCACTGTTTTTACTGAGCAGCTGCTTAACCTATTTTTTAAAAATGAAAAGAACTGCAAGCATGTACTGTCCCAGCATTTTCAGTCTCACTTTCAAACTGAAAGACAGTTATGCTGCAAACATATCAGAGAACAAGAAGCCAGCAAATGACAAAACTTAGCAAGAAAAGCTGAGTGGTAATTCATTACAGATGTATTAAAAAGCATTTGTTACAACCAGCTAATCACTTAATGTATGCTGTTGCTTCTGCTGTATGACCTGATGCCATCATTTGTGTTGTTTCAAAGCGTACATGGCTCCAGAAGTAATTACCAGAGCGAAAGGAGAAGGGCACGGACGTGCAGCAGACATCTGGAGCCTGGGCTGCGTTGTTATAGAGATGGTCACTGGCAAGGTAGGGAAGTTTCATGTGCTGAACGAGTGCAAACTGTTCTTAGCCGTTTCTCTGCAAATTCTGGTCCCACTCCCAGAAACGTGTCACACTTAGGTCTGAAAGTACTGGGGTGGGGGTTTTTTTTGTTTTTTTCGGTTTTTTTATATGCTCTATTGGATAGCAAGTTACTTGCTAAACCTTGCACTTGGTAATGTTGTTTCTTGTTACAGAGGCCTTGGCACGAATACGAGCACAACTTCCAGATCATGTATAAAGTGGGGATGGGTCACAAGCCTCCTATTCCTGACAAGGTGAGCCCAGAAGGGAAAGACTTCCTTTGCCACTGCCTGGAAAGTGACCCAAAGATGAGGTGGACAGCCAGCCAGCTCCTGGATCATCCTTTTGTCAAGGTTTGTCTCATGGCTTTGGCTACAAAGATGGTAATCAGAAACAGCTTTTAGTCGGCTTCATCATTTGCAGCTGTGCTGCAGGGGCTTTGTGTCACGGTGGGAGGCCGATATCAAGTTGATACTGTCCAGAAAACAAGGTTTGGCAACTTTTTGGAAGCGCTTATGATTTTGCTAGCAAACATTTGACTAAAAGAACCTGATGTGCACGATGCAATACACTTTCACAGCTGTTTTGAGATGCATTATCTTTATATGAAAGACTTGTCAAACTTCAACTCAGTGGCAGGGAATTGAATCTGAAGGGCTGTGTGCCTAAAACTTCAGTGAGCGCATATGTGTATCTGGCAGTATATAACAGTCTGCAGTTCTTGCATGAACTTGGTTTTAATTCTTTGCTTAAGAATAGGCAAATATTCACAGCTACAAATCTAGGTGTATTAGTAACTTTTTTTTTTAAGAAGTAGGAGCACAGTAGGTTATTTGTCCCAGTTTCCAGCATAAACTTGTTGACTTTGGTATTCTGGTTCAATAACAATGTGTTTGGGAACATCATACCCATTCCTCTCATCAGTGCAACCCTTGCCAGATCCCATCCGTCACAGAGGCAGAATGCTGCTTCATGCATAGAAGAGTTGCCTGGTGACAGTGGAAGCATAAGTATTCATATATCAATGGTTGCAATTCATTAGCTGTATAAAGAAAAAAGCTTGATGTTCAGTGAAGGTGTGAAATAAATTGATCTCGTCATCTTGCTGCAGTAGGGAGACAATTGAATTAATTGCTGTTTGTCCCCTTCACAGGTTTGCACAGATGAAGAATGAAGTTATTCAATCTCTGGCCTTTATTCTGACAAGATATCTTTTAATCACTACTGTATGTAATATTTACATAAAGACTGTGCTGAGAAACAGTATAAAAGTTGAACTTTCGAAGACTGCACAAGTGACGAGCGTCACTTTCTCTGCTGCTCCTGTATGTTTTACTTGGCACGTGTTGCTCACGTGACAGTGTCCGCAAGGTGGAAAAAGCTGCATGTTTCCGTGAAAGTGCCATTACTACTGTATATGGACCATGCCTTTTTTTGTTCTTTCTCCTGTTTCTCATTTGATTGAGAACTGTAATGTTAATATGTAGTATTTTTGAACTCTTTAGGTTCAGAAAAATGCTGTAGTGTTATCAGGCGTTATGGACCTTGTTTTTTTAATCTGTTTGTTGAGTGCACTGACTGTGAACTTTTACTGGTTTTTGTTTATTTGTTTTTGTCAAGCTTCAGATTTGTTATGCACAAGGCTGATTAATGAACTTTTAAAAATGTTTTTTCTCAATAAATGGTTTATTTTAGGAGTTGTTGGTGAAGGGTTTTTCTTCTGAAAGTAAGTATGTGGGGTTGTATCACATTTTTTAAACTTTTCTTCCAACGTTTGTTTAAGACTGCTAAGCTAACCTATCTGGATTAAGCTTCTCTTAGACTGCAGTAGTCAATGTTTTGTTAAATTCAAGCTGGGTAAAAGGCATCTTACACTGCACAAGTGATAACAGAATTAAGTTCCCCTCCTGAGGAAACAAGGTGAGGTGTAATCCCTTATGCTACCTATTATATAAGGAATAGAGTCACGGTCTGAAATAACTTTCCGCTTGAATGAGTACTGCAAACAGGGAATGGTCTGTATGGCTTTTCTGTGGCCAAGACAAGAATCAGTTAAGATTATTTTTGTATTCTGTTTGTCAAAACCAAGCACTTACTGTTAGCTTTTTAAAACTGATTTCTGGCCTCACTGTGAGTCACCAGTGCAGTGGATCTAGGCTCTCAAAAAAGACAGTGCTGAATTTAACCAAAGCCTTTCCCTTCTCTTCAGGTCAGTTATGATAGGAGGGGAGGTACATGGTCATCCTTGTCAACAGGCTATGCAAGTACCGGGGATGCAAGTCCCTCGCCCACACGGCAGTGTGAAGCACGCAGCAGGCTCTCAGATGTGTCCGAGCAGTTTGTGTCCTCACTGGCCGTGTTTTGGGTGCCCTTGTACACAAACAGGAACTGCAGCCAGCTTTTTAGGAATCAGGATAAAGGTGAAAAGTTAACCGTTACTGGTTCAGTGCTGCTGACCAAAAGAAAACTCATTCACTGTGCATCAGCTTTTTTATACTTTTATTTTTGTACAAACAAACATAAAGACTACGTTTGTTAAGGCAGTTGTAGAACATACAGTTGCTTGTGGGGAGGAGGGGCAAACACTGCTTCCCAGTGACATGTCATTCTTTCAGTACTGTGACCTGGACCAGTTTAACTTGGGCAAGTACCATTTGGCTTTCTCAGTTTGCCAGTGAACACTGGAGGGGTCTAGTGGGGCAGTCCTCGGGCACCGGGGCTTCGAGAGGTGCTGAGGAGGATGGATCCAGGTGTGGCGTGTTTGGCCCTCAGCCTGTTCTAAGGGTTGGGCGCAGGGAAATGGGTATGAAATAGTCTAAATTCTCTTTTGGAAGTATTTACATGTTTGGTATTTTCCTCTGGAAGAGGTGGCACCGCATGCAGGGGGAGAGTAAAGGAGTAAGATTCATAAGGAATATTAAATGGCTCCTGACCAGCATGTTCCATAAGTGGCTCTTTAAAAGGCAAAAGAGATGGTGTCTGTCACTACATGAACGTGGAGCTGCAGCTCAGAACTACTCACCCTGGCATATGGGGTTCATTCTACGACCCTGAGAAAAGCCCATGGTACCAACCAGGTCAGGGTTACAGTGGCTACACAGTTTCTAAGTCTTGTGGACAGTGTCTTCAGGCCTGGCTCACTACCCGCCCTGATGCATTACTACAGGATAGATGAACCTTCAGCTGCTACTACAGGTTATAATACTCAGGTTGCCACTGTTAAGATTGTTTTGGCAAACAGTGCAGGGCAGGTGCTTTAAGAGCACAGCTTTATAAGCACAGCAGCATTCTCTCATCTCAGTGTTGAACAAGTACATGCAAGCCCATGGTTACCTTCATGTCATCATACAGCCTATGCCAGAAAGCTCCAGAGCATAGGGAATGCATGTGTACACAAGACAAGTGGGGAAAAAAAGCCCCCAAAATTAGTCCCTCATACTTCCCAAGGTCTGGTCTTTCCTTCACATTCTACATTTTACTGCATCCACTCTCCAGAAATTTTACTGACTGCCCCATCCTAAAAGCACTACTCTACCTGCTCTTAGATGCTGCCTATTAAAAAGAAAGACGAGTTGCTAGATGATCTGATGTACTGAACAGCAAATCTGTATTTCATGGAATGATTCACACTGGGTTGTATTAGCCTGTTTCTTCTGGCCTCAGTTTTATTATTGGAAAAGACAAATGTTTTTTTATACCAGCTGCTGGACCCAAGACTGCTCTCTTTCTTGTCTGGAGACACACAGGCTGCTCATTCCTAGACTAACATGGTTCAGTCCCATGTGCAGTAAAAATGTACCATCATTGAACGTGCCAATCATACTCACCTCTGTTCAGTGTCAGTATCTTTAGATTTTAAAAGTTGGGTTTTTTTCAATCATAATTGCTGGTAGGGGGACATCCCCTCTTTTTCTTTTTTCAAACTAGGTCTTTTTAGTAACTTGCTTATCCTTAACACTTGAAGTTAGAAAAGAGGGGGAGGATGCCCTGGAATCAGTACCAGGGATGTCAGAGCAACGCAGTTTTCCCAAGGGGCTTGATTCTAGTTTTATTTAATTCAGAAGGGTGTCAAAGCAACTCCAGCCATCTCTAAGAAAATGACATCTCTAGAAATCTCTAAGCCATACCACTGTCCTAGGTCTCTCTCCTACTTCCCCTCACCTCCCCAAAAGAAAAGCAAAACATAATTTAAGTATTAACCCCAGTCTGACTGTTATGAGGCACCATGTAAACTAATTTATCAGAAACAGACAAGCAGATTAATTGGGATTGCACCAGTATGGGTGTGGGGCATAACCTTTAATGCACGCGTAGTTACAGCATACCCCCTTGTTTTGTTTCCACCACTGTGAGGAAGGCCTAGAATTTTAATCAGTGTTTAAAGCTTAAAGGAATTTATTACCTCAGTTTTTCCAAACTATAAATGGAATTTACTCTCAAAAGTATTACAGGTTTCAGCTATTCCTCTGATGTATTGCCTGGGGAAAGAGGTGGCAGTGGGTAACTTGGCTCTGCTCCGGCCCCAAGGCCAAATTCCATCCAGGTTATGCCACTGCAAGGCTCCCATCTAACCAAGTGGGCCCTTAGCCGGGGTCCAGCTGAAGTTTTAAAGGACTGGTGTGGTGCACGCTGTGGGAATAAGTGCTAGATGTAGAAAAACTCCACTGCACTTCTGCCAGGTCAGTAGAGCTGCTTCAGTCCAATACTGGTATAACCAAGCACAGCATCTTACTGTATTTAAACACTGACATAGTATGGTTGTTAAACTGTTAACGTGTCATCTACACAGCTATCAATTTTCATCATCTTGTAACGATCTTCTGACGTTTATCCATTCCTTAGAGCAAATTAAGGAAGATAAAGCCTACACCTCTGGTTAGTTTCCAGGTAGAGTCTCATCATACAAGAACACTGGAATGATTTTTTTTTTTTTTTTCTTCAAAACTTAAGACACTTTATAGGAAAACAAACCAACCAAACAAATGCAAACCTGTTGTGGAGAGTGTATGAAGGAGGGCATCTTTCAAGCGTGTTATCCAGCCCAAACCCCCAGAGGAAAACAACAGGAGCACAAATTCAGGTATGCGTGGCAATTGCTCATCCTACCCTTCCTCTGCTCTCACTTGAAGGACCATGATACGCACTTAAGAGTTTTCAGAAGTTGCATTTGTTCCCTTTGGATTGAAGCAGTCTCTGAAGATACTACTTTTGTTTCTGCTTGTTGTCATTGTTGCCATAGGTAGAGCCCTTGTTAATTTCTGTGACGCCTATCATCCATCTGACACCAACAGAAGCTGCAAAATAAATAAAGTTAAAAGCTTGCAGACACAATTGAAGGCCTGTAGAGGTGTAGCATTTTGGAAGAGACTAACAGCATCCTCAGCCTTACTGCAGCACAGCATTAAAGGTAACTACCCCTCCTACCTGTATTTTACCTTTGATGAAGGGTATGCCCCCACGCCCACGGAATTCCATTAAGGAAGGTCCGAGGTTGTGGGTCTCGGGCTCGAGGTGTCCTCTCCCACCAGCAGGGAAGATGCTACCCGAACCAGTGCAGGGGCAAGAGGCACAGGGATGATCGGCTCGGTCCTGTTAAACCTTGGGGCTGGCTGTGAAATGGGGGTGCTTTGGCTCCTAGGAGCTGAGTGACAAAATCTACTGTTGTATCCACGTGCGTGGTGGGGCTGGGCGGGAATTCTGCCGGCTTTCAACAGCCCCTGTGCCTGGAAGAGCACAAGGGAGTGCAAGGGCTATTCAGATCTTGATAGCCTAAAA
>NW_010128820.1:0-3425 GCF_000699245.1 Pterocles gutturalis | reverse complement strand
ATTAAGTTGCGGCCTTTTTTTTTTTTTTTAACTATAGCTCGTGGAACACATTACAAGAGGTCAGGTTACTCTGAAAAACTTTTATAGTTCATTTGAGTAGTAATAATTCACCATGCTCAGGGATTTAGCTTTTTTTTTTGTAATTTAATTGTAGTGCCTGAAGTGACTGTTTAAGTTAAACACAACTTAGCCTAAGTCCTTTCCATCCCCTCACAGCTTTTTTTTTGTTTGTTTGGTGTTTTTTTTAGGTAAAGGGGCTCAGCTGTCCAAAATTCCCCAAACTTCTGCTCAGCTACTGTACAGATCCTGAACTGCCATGCATCTTTCAGATCTAACCTACTTGGGAGTCACAAACACCCTCCTTCTGCTTAGAACACTTTTTAAAAAAAAAAAAAAAAGCCACAAACTTCCCCTAAGCCTCCAACTGCTGACTGATGGTGAAAAGTCCTCGTCCTGTGAGGTGCTCTAGATGCCTCATTCCATCAGCCTTTACCTCGCTAAGATGACCCTGAACAATTCCTCACCAGCCAAAGGATTCCATGGTGAAGGCAGAACACGAGATGACCAGGAGAATCCGGAGGCTTTGCACCACAGCCAGGCATCAGCTGCCACCAGCTGGGCTGACACGACACCCTGCATGCTGGCATTTGCTGCTCTGTCTTTATTACAGGAACCAGAGAGGGCTGCCAGCAGGTAACCAGTGCTGCCCTGGGCTTTACCAGCTGCTTGTCCAGCTGTAACGTGGCACTGCCAAATCAACCATGCAAAACCATCGCTTTTAAAAATAGCTACTTCTCGCTTGTGCTTCAAGCAACTTGTTCTGGAGGACAGACTATTGAACAAATGTTGTAAGTAAGGCAACTGGAAAAAGATGAATATATTATTTAAGTAAGAAGATAGGGTAGAAAGCAGCTCTGCAGAGAAGGACCTGGGTTTCCTGGGAGATGGCAGCAGTGTGCCCTTGTGGGAAACAGGACAACGCCGCCCAGGAAGAGCTTTTTTTTGGCTGAGAGAGGTGATCCCTCTCATGCTGCTCAGCACTGGTGAGGCACATCTGGAGGGCTGGGTCCAGTTTGGGCTCCCCAGGACAAGAGTGAGACCAGTGAAGGCCACAGAGGTTATTAAGGGAGGGGAGGGAAAAATCACATGAGGGGAGGCTGAGAGAGCTGGGACGGTTCACAGCCTGGAGCAGAGAAGCGTGGTGCAATCTTATCAATGTGCGTAAATATCTGAAGGGAGGGTGTAAATCAGACGGAGGCAGGCTCTCCTCAGTAATGCCCAGTGACAGGACAGAAGGCAGTGCGCGCACACTGAAACACTGAAGGTTCTCCCTGAGCATAAGAAAAAAAGGAAAAAAAAAACCCAACAAACCACACTTAGTTACTGTGCAGGTGGCTGAACACTGGCACAGTCTGCCCAGGTGGAGACTTGAACCAGAAGGAAAAGAAACAGCATCTGGAGATGGACAGAGAGCATAAATAAGAGCAGTGGTTATAGCAACCACACAGCACATTGGGGATTTCATTCCGTTCGAGGCATGCCACTGCCTGGACACTAAAAAATACCTAGTTCAGCAGTTCACTTTTTTTTTTCTTCTCCTTTGCTCCCTGGCAGAAGCTGCCACTGCCCTTCTGTCCTCATTTCACCCTGCAGCCCTCAGCACCCTGGGGAAGGCGGGGTGCAAGAAGAAGGGACTGTTTGCCAAGCCTGTGGAAGCAAAGCGGGGATGAGTGCTGGGGTGCCTCAGAGGTCTCTTGCTGCACTGCCTGCCTCCTCTCCCCAGCTCCCCTGGAGCCTTAGTGCATCCCCTAGTGATACCATCATGTTTAACGATTTATTCAGTTGTCGTTTTAAATACAACTTGGGTTTTTTTAATACAAGGAAGGGGAGAAAAGGAGGTCAAGCAGGAATTGTGACTCAATCAGCGGTGAGAGTTTAAGCCCACTCTGAGAAGAGCAGGAGAGAGAAGCTATCAGCTGAGGCATCCCTGCGCTGCTCCACAGCATACCACAGAAGGTAACCGAGCTCCTGCCATCCTTCTGCTCATCATCACCCACCAGCCAAAAGCTGCAGGAGGTTGCTGAGGACCTGCTCTGCCTGCCAGAGTGACGGGGGCTGAGGGAGCGCTGAGCTAACTAACACGAATCGACAGAGCCAATAATGGAATCTCTTTCTTGGAATATTTTTTAACTCCAAGAAAACCACTATCCCCACACATAGTGCTACATCCCTCAGCAAAAACTTTCGCTCAGAGCAGAGGATTTCCACCTTTTCTCTCATACCTCAGGATTTCTTCTCATCTGTTACCTGGGGTTTGTACCACATAGAAAGTGCTATAAGCAGCACAGCAGGTAGGGGAATAAAGATTTCCTATATATAGTCTGCTGTACAGCTGAGTTATATAGGTTAGACATTGAAATGAGGATTTGTACAATTAAAGCCTATCTGAATGGTAGAAATTGCCATTTAGGGCCTATCTTACCTACTATAAAGGAGAAGATACAAGCAAGTAACAAAAAAATACCAGCTTTAGGCACCGGGCTGAAAGGCTGGCAGCTCCAACAGGCAGAATGAACACAGGCACAATCCTACACACGGTTTGTGTCTTACTGTAACACTGCTGGCTCGTGCTCTCCTCACCGTCCACTCATCTCAGCCTGGAGACATCAACAGCCTTGCTGCCCAGATCACATCATGCTCCGACCCTTCAGTCCACATTCTGCACTTGGGCACCGTCAAGTCACCAAGGTCTTGCTCACAGTTTGTACCGTGACCCATGGAAAAAGGCTAATAGCACTGTGCACGTACAGTACAGCAGACACACAACAGCACCTGCAGAATCAGAGCTGGCTTGTTACTACTTACGCTTGATTCAAGTGAAATACTTCTCTCATCTGTAAGTGATACTTAACTGCTGGCCCCATGCCATAAGCCCAGATGCCATTATACTTTTAGCATGAGACATGTAAGAGCTACCTGCATGGATGAACAAGGAACTCCTGAGCAAACTCAAACAAAAAAAGGAAGCCTACAGAGGGTGGAAGCAAGGACAGGTAGCCTGGGGACAATACAGAGACACTGTCCGTGAAGCCAGAGATCAGGTTAGGAAAGCTAAAGCCCTAACAGAATTAAATATGGCCAAGGACGTTAAGGGTAACAAGAAGAACTTCTATAGGTATGTCAGCGATAAAAGGAGGACTAGGGAAACTGTGGGCCCCCTCGGGAAGAAACCGGGAGACCTGGTGACCCAGGATATAGAGAAGGCTGAGGTACTTAACGAGTTCTTTACCTCACTCTTCACTGGCAGGAGCTCAAGCCACCCTGCCCAAGTTGCAGAAGGCAAAGGCAGTGACTGGGAGAAGGAAGAACCACCACCTGTAGGAGAAGATCAGCTTGGAGACCATCTAAAGAACCTGAAGGAGCAC
>NW_010128819.1:32213-66034 GCF_000699245.1 Pterocles gutturalis | reverse complement strand
TCTGCCTTCTCTGTATCATCTGTCACCAGTCACTTTCAACAGATTAGCTCCCCACCATACCATTCTAAAAAATGTCCTTTTCTCGCCTAATTCTCCTGCTATGCACCCAGCTCATGAACAGAGAACAGCAAGACATTGGTTTTTTCCTAGTAAATGGTCTTTTAACATCAAGCGTCCGACTGAACACTTTCTTCTCGCTACTTGATTACTTCTGCCCTTTCTATTTTTCTCCCTGTTCACTACCAAAGGATGGCTAGCACAAGCACAGGGGCTATCATGATGGCCTTGCTGTTCCAGGGATCAGGATCTGGGAGATGTTCACATTTGCCTCTGGAGTGTAATTCTGACTGATGGGTTCTTATTAGGTTTCCCAAGTCCATCCATCCAATTGTCTATTTCTGTTTTGAAGACCAAGCAACCGTCAAGTTGAAAACCATGTTGTATTTTTGGAGTCTGAAATTTCAGACAATGCATTTATGAATTATTTATGTAGAATGTGTTTTCAGTAATGTGCAGCATAAAATGGAATGAATGCGTATCCATACTTGCCCTGAACTCTCCAAAGTGCATGCTAATAAACAGAATGATAACCTACCATCACTTTTGCCCTGTAAGATTTACAGTGCAAGCACTTTTTAGTGTGTTTTAATTCAAGTCAGTTTATCAACTTAAAAGCTCTAATGTTTTTGTTTTAAAGTACAAGTTGGTGAGTGATTTTCTATTACTTAAAGAAATTTAACTGCTTTTCCCCCCCTATCTCAACCAGAGTTAGTGTCCGTAATTTTTTCTAGTCATGCTGGCATAGAGCCACGCTAAGTTATGCTTTAATTCACAATTAGAAGGAAGTGGCAACTGTGCAGAGCAGCAAACCTTTCATTTAAAATGGCCATTATACAAGATCATGATTCTACAGAATGATTAAGATATTGAAGAATAATTAAGATATCTTTAGGTTTTAGACCATTTAGAAGTGCTGGGCTTATTTAATTTTTTTAAACCTGCCTGAAACAGCTTTTTCCATAATGACAATAATACAGGACTCTATATTATCACAACTTGGTGTTTACTGGTATCTGAATTGTCTAATGGTAACTTGTTTTCACTGATACAGCTGATCGGGCAGAGATAATTAAGAAACAGAAGAATTTGATTGCTAGATTTTGCTATTAAACACTCCACGTCACAGCAGAAGAAATTAAGCTGACAAGCAGGAGAGGAAGGATCATACAAATCCACAGGAATAGTTGGTGTTTAGGTAGAGCAATTGACTGTATGTAAAATATTTGACCAGGATAGGAAAACAAAAAGAAAAGAAAAAGGTAAAATAAATTATTTCCAAGCATTCACTGAGGCATCTCATTTCCAGAGTGTAAAATAGAGAGCTTGCAATACTTTTTCACCCTGACACAGCAAATGGCACCGGGCAGGGAAGAAACGCAGCCTCAGTGAACCAGTGTCAGAACTTCCATTGGCTTCCACAGGGTCATGATTCCACCCCAATATGTACTTAAAACTACCGCAGTCCGATTTTGCTCCTTTGCTCAATGAGGTTTTAAATCTTGCACAGCTAGTAGCAGTTCTTGCAACAATGGTTAGAAAGTCAATGAAAGCTCACAGTTCAGTAACTAAATGATGAGGTAAGAAACTTTGGAATCATAAAATGGTTATAAGTGCTTGACCTAAAACTATGCAGATCTCCCAGTGACTCTAATACTGAAGCAAAAAGTTGATTTACTGTGAGTCAGGCCGGGAATTTGGGCTGAGCTTGTGAAAAAAACGACAGCTCGCTAATCCATGTAAATGAAGATGGGACTTTGCAAGCTGTATGTGGTGGGGTTTTTTCCCCTAAGCCATGCCCCTGGAAGTTGTTTTATACTTATTTAGTACCCCCAAAGTTCTAGGCAGTGTACAGGGTGTAAGGTAGTCCCAGCTTTGCTGAAAGTACAGTAGGAGAAAAATGTGTAAGAGAATCAAAACTAAGGGGCAACCCTGAGGCTGGCAGCGAGGAGGTGCAGAATTGCACTGTGACTTACATATGCAACCCTTTTTCAGAGGCTTTAGTACATTATGGAAGAAAAAGCACAATTTTAAAGATGATTCACTGAATTAGAGCTTGCTTTGTGGGGAAGAATGCTTGTGAGAGCAAAACATTGCGAAGAAAGGCTGGTAAGGCAGAAGTAGGGGGATGAAGTATGGCAGAAAAGATGATGATGGCTTAGTTTTGGCCCAGAACAATAAAGGGTGAAGATCTTGCTGAAGATACACTGTGATGACAGAGTGCTTAAAGGGAATAAAAGCTAAGCATGCTCTGAAGTGCAAAGTTGTTATGTAATATCACAACAGAACCAGGGCCCCAGGTGCTGTACATATACTGAGGTTCATTTTCTGATCTGAAGAGCTTTCAGACTTGATGAGACAGAAACAGGTGTGTGGGAGGGGAGAGAAGGACAATACAAACAGAGGGATGGTTGTTAAACTCTGTGGTAGTTCCATTGTCCAGTGATTTCCTTCTTTTATACTAAAACTTCATTCTATGTTATTCTTCTGTCACTGGCAGATCTGATTTAAAAGATTTCTTTACTTCCTAGCACTCATGTCTTTGTTTACCCTTCTCCTTCCAGAATTATAACAACCTCAGTTATGCCAATTCAGCTGCTTGCAGCCATACCTTAAAATAATTAATCTGCATTTTTTTGTTGTTTCTTAGCTACTAAAAACACACAGAGGCAAAAACAATGAAGAAGCCCTTTCCAGTTGTATTTGACAGGCTGGTAACATGGTCTGAGCGGAAGTTTGATGAGGAAATAATACAAAAGTTACAAGGAGCAAAGAGGTAGGATAACTGGGAATTGGGAGTATTGAGATGGGAGTGCAGAAAGGCAAGGAAGGAGATGTGTTGGTCTCTGACTGCCAGGGAAGTGAAGCTGGCCTGTTTGTGTAGCAAGGAGGAATGAGAGCAGCAGTAACTCTTATTTCAGTACTGGCAGCCGGCTGGATGCTATCATAAATGAAGCCAGGGTGAAAACTGAGGATGAAAAATCTCTTATCAGCCCTGCCTTTGGGCACAAGTTTTTTGAGATGCTATGGCTGATCCAGTGTCCTTCAGTGCACTGGCTCTGCTTGGTACACAGACGGTCAGGGACAAACCAGCAGTGCTCAGCCCGTTTCAAGACTAAGTCCTCTTGTGTTTTTCTACCATTTATCACACTGTGGAGGGTTGTCCCATAGAACTGCCAAGCACAGCTCATTTCAGTTAGCAAGGGTGTGATGGTGTTACTCAATTCTACCGCTTCGCTCCAAATTCTCCTGTGCAAAGGCTGTAACCTCTGATTCAGTTTTCAACAAGATTTGCTGATAATTATTAGCAACCCTACAAAACTAGTTCGTTGGTGTTGTACATCTTGCAGCATGCAAGGATGTCTTCTAGTGTGTTGTATCAATACATAGACGTAAGAGAGGGACCTGCGGTGCAATGAAGTGGCAGCAAAAAGGACATTGTCATCTGAGTCCACACAGACAAGTATTGTGTGAGTGCTGGAGGGAGCTCATCTCCTCTCTGTTTCTGTGTAACCCAGCCAGAGCAACATGGTGCTCATTTCTGGATGATCACTTACTGGAAAAGATACTGTCAGAGATCAAAGGAGAGTGGCGAGAACTGTTGTTATGCTAGAGGTATTGATTTATGAGAGAAGATTAAAATATGTGTGGCTCAGATAAATGTTGACCGAGACTGGAGCAGAAGGGAGAAATGTAATATTGTTCGAATACTTAAGGCATATTTGTCACCAAAAGAGGTGACGAGTTTCTTGGAACCATGCCAGATCTTTAGCTATAACTAATAGTGTGAAGATGGGAGGAAGAAAATCCTATTTGTTTATCTCTAGCAGACTATCAGAAACACATTCAGGTTTGCGACAAATACCTTATGCTTCTACCAAACTCCAAAGCAAAAATTCATGCAACATTTGTGGAACTTTACATGCTATTCTGATATAGTATGTTATATTTTTTCCCCCTGGACTTAGATTGATTTAGACTGTGTGAGCTTTTGGAGAAAGGATCACTCTTACAAGTGTCTGTAGAGTAGATGCCCCTAATACTGATCCAGGCCCTTTAGGTTATACCATGGCCTATAAATAAGTAATAATGGTAATGATAGTGTAAGATATATCTGGCTGTGGAATGGCTTCCCAAGGAGAATAGTGAGAGCCTGATTGTTAGCAACAAATGTGAGGAAGCACACCGCAGGGAACAGTTCTCTGTCAGCAGGGAGATGACTGGATGATCTAATAAGTCTTTTCCTTCTCTAGGTTATGATTCTGTGAATACTGCCTCAGAGAGTTCTTTAAAAGTCTCTGATACTGTAAGCTCTCTATTATGTGCATATAGGTTTTGTAGCACTCCAGGAGGCTCTTGCTGAGGGCACTGTGTAAATAGATTCTGTTTTACATTGTGTGATGTATTTTAAATAAAAGGATCAGATCTTTTTTTAATTGCTTTGAACTATTCTGCAGTCTGATCTTTTTCTTTAAGAATTAAGAAACTTTGAGATGCCTTTGGAGAATACAGACCAGTTGCAGGCAAGAAATACGTCCTAACCTGGAGCTGTTTTACATACATACATAGCACTGTTGGATTTGCCTCATCCTGTATCCCACAGTGAAGTGTCTTCTCTGAGTCCCAACCTGTGTGAAAATAAAATGGGAATCTCAGGCTAACTGACAAAGTCCCTTTGTCTCTGATTTTTAGTTTACTCTTGTTCATTTGCTTGAAGTTTCAGCCTCAAGAATTGCACTTCTCTGTGCTCTTTTTTTTTGGTTTCGGTGTCTTGAGAGTCAGTACATGGGAATATCCCCCAAGGGTGTGTTTTTGGTCACTGAAGATGCAGTTCACACATGAAAGGCAAGGTCCTCTATCCTGACTCGTGGCCTTTTGGGGAATGACTGCAAAGTTATCTTCTATTTCTCAGCTTTTGTTTCCTATCCAGCCAGTCTCCAGTGTTTACTGGCATGGTCATCTCAGGCTTGCTGGGCCAAATAGCATGCTGGTTAAAACCTGGATTATACCCATACAGCAGAGAGGGAGAGAAGAAAGAATCTGAGACATCGGCTCAGACCTATGGATCCTGAACCCAGAAATCTTCTGACACAGACATAATGCGTTTGGATTTTCAAAAGGCCTTTGCCAAGGTTCAACACTAAAGGTTGTTAAAGAAATCAAGTTTCTGCAGGATTGGAGGAAAAGTCAATTTATGGATTTACTGCTGATTAAATGATAGCAAGCAAAGGGACTTTATGTTCATTTTTCATGATACAGAAGAGTCAGCAGTGGGGTCCCTCAGGAACTCACTGGGCTGGTTCTTCATCAGTAGATCTGGAGCAAGAAGTGAACAGCAAAATCTCCTGGGTGACCTAATAGGTTTGTGGATGATACTGTGTTCTTTCAAACAGTCAAAAGCCGTGTCAATAGCAAGAAACTCCAAAAAGACATCAGAACTAAGTGGACAAAGGTGTAATTTACCTAGGAAATGTCATCAACATCATCCCTGCACGATACTGAACTCAGAGCAGGTGATTAGGATTTGTGAAGTTCAAAGATTCCCAGAGCTTCACAAAAGCTTGTGGATATACAAGCCTTGGTGTACTCGTGTTTTTATTCCAATGTCAAGAAAGACATAGCAGAAGCCAGAAAAGGTGCACAGGACAGTTAACTTGATCAAGGGTGTGAAGCAGCTGCCATGTAACAAGAGACCAAAAAGCTATGTCTTTGGATAGGAAAAGACTGAATGAGAAAATGATCAGAGTTTGCAAATTTGTGAAGGTGGTGAATAATTTGAATGTGGAACTGTTTTTCACTAGATCCCACCATGTGATGGAGAATATCTGCAGTCAATCCTAGCAGGATATCCGATTAAAACAGAAAACAAAAGTATCTCTTTCAATAGCAATGAACTTCCTGAGCTTGCTGTCACAGAAAGGAGCAGGCTGAAAAAGGCAAATTCATGGACAATAGGTACATGTCCATGAATTAGTACATGAATGTTGAGAGGACAAACTATGGAGCTATCTCTAGCATCCCTAATGCAAAAATTGTGGGTGCAAGAATAAAGATGCCAGATACTGGCTAGGACTCTTTAATTCGGGTAGAGTTTGCCCTTTGCCCATGTCGCCTGGGTTGATTGGTAGGTGATCAATCATCACAGCTGTTTTTTCCAGATAACCTCAGATTGTATCACTAGTGTAGTATCTTCAGGTCTGGAGTAGTTTGACTGCTGACGCCACTTCTTATCTGCATCTGTTTTTTTCTCTGCCTTTGTTTGCCCTGTTGGTTCCTGCAAAATAGGGATTTGATATTTGCTTCATAATAATAATAATAAGTTCAGTTTAATTTTCTGTAAAATGGGTCTGTTCCCTGTCCCTTGAATGTGTTTTTAGCCATATTTAGCATTTCTAAAGTGCTTGGAGGCAGGTGGTGTTTTATGAATACAAGATAGTGTTAATCTTTGTACTTAAACACAACACTGTACTGTAATTCAAAGGCAATTCATGTAACATTAGTAAATCACTTTGAACTTTACGTTGAAAATATAAGCAGTAGTATGAAAATAGACCCCTTTATTTCCTCTGGTATACACAGTTAAATAAAGTAACCCTGTACAGCTACTAATCTCCAAAACCGTATTGCCAGTACGCTTTGTTGAAATGCCTTCACCTTGCAGAAGAGACGTTCTGTGTGCTTTGTGCACATTTATGGCTGAAGAATAAATTTTCAGAGACTGCAAATGAAAAGATATCTCTGAACATAGTGATCAAATAATATCTGACACTGCTTGTTTAAAGAAATATACATGTATCTCACTGCTAGAGTATTTATGACTAGTTATTTTGCCTCGTGGGGAAATTTCTGCTCCTCTAAATATCAAACTTGTTTGGGGTTGTGCTGTTTTTTTCAGGAAGGAATAAATGATGTTATTAGTTAAATGAGACTGTGCAATATAAAAATACAGTAGTGTAGTTTAAAAATTGAACAGCATGTAAGAAATAGATTATATTTTACCAACAATGAGAAGCAGACAGACATTAAAAATTCAGTGACATATCCCAAATGTCTAAATAAATAAATAAACTAACATCACTGTTCAGCCAGTTGATACAAGGATGCTCTGTGCTTACCTTCAAGAGCACCATTTTCTCTAATATCTGATGCAGTAATGAGTTCTGTGCATCACTTTTGCATAATCTAACAGCTTTTTAGGTACTGTACATTGTGCAACTATCTGAACTCTGATTGCCCAGCAAGTTTTATTAGACAGAATACCAAATGGTTTCAGATGATTTCTCAGCAAACATCCTGGGAATAAATGGTCTTGTGCTTCCCGAAGCAACAGCCACATTTACGTGTTTGTCATAAAAATGCGAGAGCCTTCCTTCACATTCAATCTGGAAACACAGTGCAAAGTAAGATGCATCTGTAGATATTCAGAGAGTTGTATTCCTGCTTCACAGGCAGTGAAACAGAAATACTATGGAAGGAAGGATTGGGCTCTGTGCCAACCTGTGTTTATTTTTGTACTGTTTTCCTCTTTAAAATGTGAACGCTTAATGATCTGTTCTGAATTGTAATCCTTTATGATGTTTCCTGTTACCTTTGTGATGGACTACAAAACTCTCTTACATTCAGAGTTTATTAACTCTGCTAGATACTTATTTAATTGGGAGCCAGTTCTGCAAGTTTCTAATAAAATTTCCAAAAGTGCTTTAGTGGCTGAGGAGCCAAATTTCCAGCAACCTGTGTTAATAGTACAGAGGAGATTAAGGGAATACTGTTACGGCACTGTACAATGCCTGACCAGGATGGATTTAGCCACCCAGGTCACAGTTCTGCACTGACTTAGCTATACTGGCTTGATCCTAGTGGTACCTCCCTCTCAGATAGTTTGAGCAACTCCACGCTGCTCTCTGAGCCATATTTTGAGTTTTACCTTCTACATTAAAAGCAAAGGTAAAGTTTCTCTATTGAAAGAAGAGCTTCAAAGCTTACCTTGATCTGTTCTCTCTACTCCCATCTTGATCATCTTGTGCATGGCCCTCCGTTCCTCATCCTTTGTACGCTAACTTTTTGTATTCCCTCTCCTGATAGAATTTTTTTAGACTTTATGACAAAATTACTTTCACCAAACTTTACCTGTCCAAATAATTAGTCTTCTAATCCAAACTTGTAGAGTAGACTTTACAAATTTTCTTTTCTCATGATGAAACATGCAGACTTTCAAGCTCATAAAAGTTAGATGAAGAAATGTACATGGGGGAAGCGTCAAAACTAGGCTTAGAAAAGAAATTGTTTTCCAGTCTGAAGGTGCTCATTGACTTTCCAGCACACTGGAAAATGTACCAAAAAGGTGAAGACAAACTGAATTATCACCATCCTTAAAGGGACAGTTGTCGACCTCATTTTACTTCTGTTGAGAGGGCAAAACCCTTCAAAGAAAGTGTGCCTAAGCGTCTTGCACTGATGTGACATTTGGTTGCTTGGTTGAACTTCTATACGTGAGGAATTTCTATATGTAGCTTAATGTACAGTGCTGGTACTTCCATGGAACACTTGTGAATTTTTTCTCCTTGGGAAGCATGAACAATACGAGGACACTCTTGGCTGTTAATTTGCATTAAGAGACCATTCAGTATTCACAAACCAAGTTCGACAGATCAGTTTTCCTGTTTGAAATGTTCTGACTCTTGGGTGCCTGGTCCTGCAGCTTTGACTTCACTGAAGCCATTAAGTGTTGCATTAATAATAATAATAATGAAGCCTGGTTTTACTTATATGTTTATGCAGATCATGCAAGGAATACATATGCTGGTTTTAGAGAAAGCTGTATTTTAGGATTTGAGCGTTCTGACTGTGTCTCTTTAAATATTCGGATATAAATAAAAGGTGAGAAAATTGTCTTTGCGAGCTTCAAACCATTCTAGGTCTACTCTGTTGCCTCCAGCCAGATGCTGTCTGATGTTGCCTAGACAAACCAGTGCGAACCATTATCATGGGATTAAACACTAAATACCTGCAAGGAACATTCTTTTTATCAGATAGCGCTCTGTTAGCACAGTTCATTCACTTTATTGCATATATAACTGCGGTGTCAAATAGACTGATTTGCAACACCTGTTCTTTTACATAATCTTTGCTATTTGCTGTGCTTGTAATCTGCCAAATCATTTAGCCTTTCTGATAGCAGAAATGCTGTAAAACTTAGATAAACTTGCAGAAGAAATGAACTCGAAGGTACTGCTGAAATCTAGGGCCTGCACGTTTGCTATAAATGCACTGGCTGGTTTGGTTTCCCTTTACCTAATCTGTGATTGAATGTGGCTGCTGGAGAAATTGAAATTTTATGATAGCACTACAGTCAGAGGAGATAAGCATTTGTATGCTAGACTAGATTAATCTAAAAAGAAGTTTTAGTTGTGGCTAATGAAACCCAGTGTATGTGTTAACTGGGTTTCTTTGGGGTTCAAAGCATCTGTGTATCTATACAGAGTCTAGTCTAAAACTTTCTTTATGTGAAAAATCTAATATAGCTATGTGCTAGTTCTCATTGTCAGTGCAGCTTTTTCCATCTTACATTGGAGGTATTGTAAAGGAGCCTAAGTTTCTAGAGGGTACTTTCTGAATACGAATACAAACAATAAACCCTTCTGAAATGGTCTTCCTTGGCTACCCAAAACCCCTATGTCCTTCTGAAATTCTTGGTTAGGGTAACTAAGGCATCACATTTGAGCACAGTTAGCCAGTTACACAGTCCAACTGAAACAAAACTAGAGCTGTGGTTTTTTATTTTGAGTTGCTCATCTTTGGTGATTAGGGGTGATTTGAACAGACAGATAATAGACACGTAGACAGGCTTAAAATATGAGAAAGAAATATTCAGAAGGAGTTTCTGATTGGGTGAAATGCAAGCTAGTACATCTGAAGGAAAATAAAACAACCTATAGGTAGTCAAATAGAGGAGAGAGCATTGTGAGGCAGTGATGTTGACTCGGACCACATTAGGAATGATGGCAACCATCAGATTGGAGGAAACAATAAAAATTGAAGGAAATTGAAGAGTTGACTTTTCTAGACATTCATAGCATAGTTCTAATGGTTGCCACTAACATCAGTATTAACCCATTACTACGACAGTTAACCTCTTTGAGCTGAGGAAGTATTTCTGTGTGTTGGACACAACTATGAGTTACCATGTCACGGTCACTTTTCTGACAATGGTTGGGACGTAACCCTCACTGGTGGAGCTGATGAAATGTATTTTGGATGGTGTTGCTATTTTAGGGAAGTCTTTTTACCTTCTGCTGCAGCTGTGTGATGCTATTGGACAGCACAAGTGGTAGTCCGCCTCTGGGAGATACATTGGCCGCTGCTAATCTTTCACACCAATGAACTGTTGTGAATATTTGTACTTAAGAATTTTTCTTCCCATCTGAGTTGAGGAACCTAACCCCAGCTGTCTTAGCTGCTTAATCTTCCTAGGCTCCCACTGTCCTGAAAGGAAAAAAGGAGGCTTTTTCCTCAAAGCTTGAGGTGTTTCCTACCGCAGCAGGTGAACTCTCTCTGCTTACAAGAGGGGCACCCTCTGGAAACCAGACAGCTACACTGATACCTTAGGTTGGGGGCTGTGAGTAATGTTCTGTGCATGTAAGTCGTTGAATGTGTGAATTATTTTAGCATTGAGAACATCGGGCAGGTTGGTGCTAACAACAGGATGGAACAAAGGGGACTTTTTTGGTAAAACTCAAGTGATATCTCTTAGACCGGAGAACAGCCTCCCTGGGGAAGCAGTGTAAATGGTATTGTTTAAGACATTTAAAATTGGACAGGAGGAAATCTATTGTAATGATCAATCCTCTGCTAGTATTTAGATCAGGTTTTGTGTAAATATTAATAGGAAGTATCTGTCTGAAGTAGCTGCCACTATTCAGTGCGCGTTACCAGCTAACATTGGCTTGCAACCTTTCCCCACATCAGTACTCACACTTAAAGGACAGCCTGGGTAATGTTTAGTATCTTTGCCTTTTCTCTGCCTTAAGTGTTGATTTTGTATGGCCTTGCTTGAATTATATTCCTTCAGTGCTTCCAGCAGACAAACTCCATATAGTGTACAGAGATTTACAGGAAGCATATGTAGTTGGTAGCAATGACAATGAATTCTCCTGCTGTTTTGAAATCCCTGGAAAACTAGATCAAGTGTAGAGGTCTATTCAAAAAATCACAGCATGTGTATAGGTCACTTTACCTGTGTGGGTCTGCCTTGTACCCATTTGGTGTGTTTGGCTGTCGTATGTCTGAAGTCTGTCCTCAGTCTCTGGAGTGCAACTAAGACATTACACGCCTCAAATTGAAAAGATGATGAAACAGCTTAAAATAATGTGAGCATCCATGCTTTCCTCGCCTCTTTTTCCCTACCTGTGTGTTGATATTCCTCATAGGAACCCATACAGCAAAATCTGTTCTGTGTTGGTGGGCCCAATCAGACAAATCTAGGTCTAGTCTGAATTATGAAGGCAAGAAGGCTGGATTCAGTTCCTGTGTGATGCTGTGATGCTTAATGGAGCTCCATTTTCTTTTTGTGTTTCTGTAGGTATGAAGCCTGTCTTCTTGACCTGGTTGAAGCTATGAGTCCAGTATCTGCATCAGGACACCTCTGCAGAGAATCATACAACAGGAACAAAATGCATGCACCTTGTCGTGTGAGCCACAGGCCGTCGTCTTGGTACCAGAGCCCTCGCAGCTCCAGAAGCAGAGCAGATGAGCTAGAGGAGAGCCGTCTCCTTGAAGACATTTTCTTCATTTAACATGCCTCATTGGTCTATAGCCCTTCTGTTGAATTGATAGGACCTTTTTACTGCTGATTTGTTTGTGTTAAAGTACCTTTTTAAAAATTATTTTAGTAACAACTGCTTGTCTTCCCTCGTCTAAAACATAGCTAATTAGCATCCAGTTTCATTTTGGATTTAGTAATCACGTGCAAGAACATTGCTGGGTTAGACCAATCAGAAATTGTTACTGTGTTTTTCATAAATCTTTCATGTGCCAAGTAATCATTCTAAAACAGAATTTTTTTAAAATCTACAACATTTTCTAATAGATTGAAATCACAGTTTTGCCAGCCTCATATCAGATGTATATTTCATTATCAATTTTTAGCTCTAAAGCAGTTTGCAAGAACTGCCTAACATTCAAGAACCACTATGTTCAAAGCATATTATTTTCTAATTAAACAAGTCTGTTTAAAACCTGGCATATTATAAAGGTACAAGCACTTTAGTACTTTTTTCAGTGATTTTATGATCTACTTTTTCCTTCAACATCCTGACATTTAACACACTGGGTTTTTAGGGGGTGTATCGTAAGCGCAACTATACAGTGTCTAGTAACATCAATAGACGATGTTCAGGTTGACTAGGCATCCACTTGAAATATATTCCTCTTTAAATCAGTGCTATTTGACAGAGTTTATGTGCTGGGTAACCCAACCCTGAAATAGCAGAACACAGTCAGACATTGTAGTGGTCCAAAACATATTTGATGTACTTTTCAAAATGAAATACATAATAGTGGTAGTATAAGAACAGTCTTAAGACATTTTCGCTCACTTGCACTATTTTGATCCTGTATCCGGGCTCCATTGTAAATAGGACAAGTCAGTAATTATTTCCACTAGCGGCTCGCAATGCACATTTCCCTGCCAGCTTTAATTATTCATGCTATATCTATTTCAGTTTATTTAAATGCACTTCCATCTACTGCATGTACTTGGTTATTTAAAGAAATGTGCCGAATTGGTAAAAATGACTGCAGATTACAGGATTAATGGTCATTTTCTCCACAATGCAGCGTTCATATTTTATTGTAACAGTAGCCACTGGCATGTGTTCCTAGAAATATGAGGCTAAAATACTCATTTTGCACAGTAAAATTGCAGCGAGGGAAGGGTAGAATTGAGCCAGTATGGGCAAGTTCTAGGCCATTTGCTCCCAAACACCACTTTGTGGGCCAGTACAGCTTTTCCAACACTCTCTTTAGGCAGCCCACCTTATCTCTTAACGGCAGCAAGTTGCTGTACTGATCCTTGGGGATATCGATCTGCTGCCTCTCTGCCATGTGCTTGCTCCAGTGCAATGTTTGGTGCTCTGCCAGGAGCCAGCAAGACTTGGCAGTGAGACCTGCTGTGCGTCACTGGTGAGAGCACCAATGCAGGATGTCTAGCATGTGCCCCTGGCAGCACTGTGCTCTTGTAGCAATGAGACAAAAGGAGAATGAAGGGGTAGATGAACCTCACATTACTCTAAGCTGTTTCATTCAAGCTCGGTCTTAATCACCAATTAGGTGGTATCTTCTTCTTGCATCCCAGTTGAATTTGAAAAGTTGCATGGAGGAGTTTAAAGGAGGGAAGAAGCATTGCTACAACAGAAAATAACTATTGTGGAAAGGCCCTGCTTGGTCTGTCCTGCTGTTAGTGAAGTATTATAGTTCTTTCCAGTGTGTCCATCTGCTCTTGAATGTCTCTCTTGATCTGCTCCCCGAGCCTGCAAAGGCCCAACTTTCTGCTTAAAGCCCCAAAGATGTATTTGGTGCCCTGACCCAAGCAGAGCAGGTGGAGAAATAAGTTTTCTCATTCTTCTGGCTGAATAGTCTGCTTCTTTAAGAGAGCAGGGAAAGGGAGGGGAAGGAAGAGAAAAAGTACAAGGAGAGGCAAGAAAACATTGGAAAACCATGAAGAAACGAGGATCACATATATCTTAGGGGTTTGGGTTGGGTTTTGGTGTTTTTTAATTTTGTTGGTTTTTTTTTTTTTTTGTTAAAGGTTGGCATTTATAAACAGTTCTCTAGTTTCAGTCCAATTGTTTCTCTTCTTGTTTCCACTTTAATTGCCTTTTCTAATAAGCGCTAACTGACCTTTTGAAACAGCAAAAAATACACATGTATCTCTTGAAAGGTGCCTTTGTGTACTCAGTCGAGAACATTGTGTGGGAACATTCTGTTCTTTGGGCGTGCCAGTGTTTAACTGCTTTAGGTTTCCTTGTGATCCATTTTCCCCATTAACAATGTTAATTCTGACGGTGACTTTTGACTTGAATCTGTGTTTTGGTTGTAGCTCTTTTTAAAAGGACATTGTCAGGGTTTTGGGCTCTATGCTGAAGGTGCTGTCCATCAGTCAGAGCTGTATGGGAGGCATACCTTTACAAAGCAAAGATTTATAGAACTAAGATGGTTGAAGTGTCTGATGGGTGAAGACCTGCATGTTCTAACTGTCTGTGAGATGTGGAGAAAGAAACAAAAGCTATTAATTTGGTAGACCCTGTGAAAAATCATTTTTCATAATGCTGGCTCTTGCTCTAGTTATCGGCAGTACATTAGGAATAGTGTTTAGCAGTCAGTGCAAGCAAAGATATTTTGCCATGAGGCATTACAAAGTTGAAGTTATTAAAACATTTATAGCCTTAGAAAAAAAAATCGATGATTGTCAAATAGGAAAGGACAAAATCAGTAGCAGGGACTGGGAGGGGAATTGTTTTCCATCTGGTAAAACAGTAGAGGAAATGCAAAAATTAAACTAGCAAAAGCAAACACTTGACAGTGTCCTTTTAAATTTAAGCTCCTGTATTAGGAAGCTGCCGCTGGGGAATTAGTCTGGCCATAGATTGTTCATCCAGAGTGTTCCCGGTTAATATGCTTCAGCTACACATTGGGCTATGTTTTACATGAGAGTTTGTGGAGTAATTTTTCTAAGGCTCCTATCCATGCCTTCCCTTTGTGTTCTTCCCAAGTGGCTCGCACACACATTTGCTGAGTATTTGTGTAGTTGCTTTTGTGCACCTTGCACACTGTGGACCTGTAGCAATCACACTGTTTCCACTTCTAGCCTCTCCCGTCTCGCTGTTGAATCCCATCTTGAGCATGTATTTATATATATGTGTGAAGTCTTAAATCCAATAAATTATCTGGGGGGTTCAATTATTTTTCCAGACTTGTATTTGGCTTACCTTGTGGTTTGTTTTGTCCAGCTCAGATGTAGATTCTGCCATTGACAATATGTTCCGCTTTCCACATCATCATGTCATATATATTGTGAATGTTTGCTAAGATAGACAAGGAACTGGTTTTAAGCCTTCTGATCCACTCCAGGGTCTTGTAGACACCCAAAAGGAGCAAGATCTCTTTTGGAGCACAAAGTGGGGGAGAGGTGTAAGAATACAAAAGAGAGGAGAAGGGGAGAGCCAGCACTATGCTTTGGGACAAAAAGGTGGAATTGAAGAGTAAGGAAGAAAGGACAGGAGGTAAAGGCAACAAAGGACCAGGATGCAAGGCAGAGAATCATATGAAAGGATGACAGAAGGTGTAGGCTAAGTGGCACCAGGCAGGACTGTAGAGATGAGTTGTTAAAATACAGTAAGTTGGTGAAGGAGAATTGTGTGCTTATATCCTGGAGTGAGAAATGTCTTCAAGCACCAGTTCCCATAGGAGACTTATGGCTCCCAGTCCTTTTTCATGTCATGTTCCTGCATTTGGGGAGCTACTGTCCAAAGGATACCTGGCAAATGAGGAAAAGAAGGACGTAACCTAACTTCAGCTGTTCCCCTTTACAGTAGCTAGACAGGGAGGCTAGAGCACAAGGAGGGTAATAGGGTATAGGTGTAACCCAGGCATGGGCTGAATTTAATTCCTAGCAAGTGGTGGTGGTGTGGACTTAGGTGACAGAAGAATGTGAGACTGGATATAGCAATAATTTGATCAAGGGAGAAACAAGCAAAAGAAAATTTGCAATGATCCAATGAGCTGTGGAGGTTTGGTGTTAAGAAAGGAGAGGAAAGGGTTTAGGTATGCTTGAGAGAGTTTGAACTGGAGGTATGTAAAATATATCCCTTGAAAGCGCACGAGCCCAGGGTTAAACTCTAAAAGTTGCAGGAGAGATTTTCTGAAATACGACCTCCAGCTAGTGTTTGAATTTGTACCATCAGACGGGGAGAGAACACAGCCTGGTTAGTTAGAAACCTCCTTTTTCACTGTTACAAAATTTATGAAATTGTGTGCTAATTAGTGTATGATTTATAAATTTACATAACTGCATGCTACATAAGACAACACAGAATATTGAATGAGGTGATTTAAACCAGCAGAAGCAGAGAAGTCTGCTGTGACTGGGCGGCTCTCCTGAAAATGCCTCCTGCATAGCTGACCCCTGCATCTCCTGAAGGCTTATCTGCTCACCATGGCAGTAAATGTTTTACAGTATTGTGGCTCCCTGTAGCCGTGAGAGAACTACCTTGAGCATTTTGGGCATGGCTGTAGCAAAGCTTTCACCGTGATCCATGGTGAGGGTGTTTGGAAGCAGAAGTTGGCTAAAAAAAGATGAAGAAACCCAACTTGGTCTGGTCAGTGTTGGTGCTTGGTGACTCCCACAGTTGTTCACAGGGGATGCTACTGCATCCCATCTGCAACAAGAGGATGGGAATGTGGGGGATCTGCGTTTGATTCCCAGCTCTGGGTAAGCCACTTTACCTCCCTGCACAGCATGTTTTGGGTTCTGCTGGTGGGGTGTGTTTACTGACACATCTCTGAGGGGCTGTCACTTATATTAACGCCTGCAGCAGAAGGTGCTGGACATATCCACCAACAATTTGTCTGTGAACTGCAAGCTGATAAAGCAGAAGCATATCGGCCAGTCATTCCCATCTAACAGAAGCCAAAGCTCCCAGACTTCATTGAAGGGGTCATTTCAGTCATTGGGGAACTAAACTGGAGAAACTCGGGTGTCCCTGACAGGTGAGGCCCTGACGTAGGTGAGGTGAGAGATGTCCAGGAGGTCCCAGCAGACAACCCAATCCACAAGCTGCAGGGAGAACCATAAATTACTAGTTTCCTTAATTCAGGAGTAATTCTGAGTATGTGAAAAACCCACTTCATTCACTAATAGAATTCAATAACCACTCTTAGAGTGTACATTCATTCTTTCTGGTCTGTTGTCTGCAGAAAGGAGGAAAGTGAAAAATTGAAAAAAGTTTTCTTTCCTGGTTGCTTATTGGCAGCTACCTTAAAACTTAGAAGGGTGGATTTGATTATAGCCATTGTCCAAACACAGTGTTGATGCTGTGAGCATTAAGGAAAATGTAGGAACTCCGCTCTGATAGATCTGGTAAGAAGCGAAAGGACAAGAAGAATTCATAGACGCAAAAGCTGGTTCTTTCTCAACTTAGAGTTGACTGTGAGGAAGTTGCTTGAAAATTTTAAAAGCACTGTGTCAACATCTTCCAGTGTTTAATTATTCTTGCTGTGATGAAACTGCCTTGTTTTGAGGCTGAGTTTGTCTAACATTCATTTCCAGCTGCTGGACTTACTTGTGCCTTCAGAAGCAGGATTGCAAAGTTCTGCTGTTGTCAGACAGTAAGTGCTCCCCACACAGTGACAGACTCCCAGTTCAGCCGTCTCTTTGACGAGATTGGGTCCTTTACACCTTGTGCCCTAATGTCTCTTTTACAGCCCCTGGATGATTTGCAGGGGGCCTGTTTTTAAACTTTATGCATCTGGAAGGGTTTACACTAAAGCAGGTACCGTTGCTGTGATCAATGACGGTGTGGCCTCACCTGCACACTGTTTCCCTTTTGCCACTTCAGGAGCCTTGTTTGGAGGTGTTGGGCTGGGTACCTGATCTCGTTGCATTTCAGATCATGGCTCTATTTATTGGAAGCAGAAGGTCTTGTGAGTGAAACCAGGAGACCCTGCTGAATTTAGAAGAGGAGGAAGAAAGAATGTGAAGTAGGAATGCCAATCAGAAAAAAAAAAAAATATTGCGGCATTCAATTTGGGATGGAACATGAACCTAGAGGTGGAACGTCTGTGAACTCAGCCACCTTGAAAACAATCTGAAAGACACATGCTTGATGGGATGGGGGGGACCAAGACAGCAGAAGCCCTCAGAAGGGGAAGGGTGAACAAAGCATGAGGCGCTGATGTCTGATAGCAACAAAAACAGGCGAGAAGACTTTTGAGCTGCAGGTGAGGAGGCGATGACATCTCCAAATTGCAGAGGAAATGGCTCCTTGTCAGTGGATCTGGTGCCCCTCTATTTGTACTAGTGCCTCCAGAACAGGGATCTCATTACCAGAGAGTTTACTGACAGATTGGAGGGATTTCAGTGAGGACTAATAACAATGATCAGGGACTGCTGGAATTGACATAATGAGGAAACAAAATGAGAAGAGTCAGATATTTATAGCTTGGGTGAGAGAGACAATTAAAAGGTGGGCTGGGAGATGGACTGGATGACCTCAAAGCCTTGTCTGTTTCTAATAACTTCTTGTCATCTGCTGTACAGAGGACTTGAATTTACCAAGGCTGTCAGTCTGACTCTTAACAGCCCTAACTTCCCATGTTGAAAAGCTCAGGTGGGTGTACTCTGGCTGTATTGACACTGTCAGAATGTCATTGGTGCTGTACTTTGTGTAAAAAAAATAGTCATCAGCCACATTTTGGAAAAAAATTGACACACTGACAGTAAAGGGGAAAAAAAAAATCAGACCTTCATAAAATAAAAAGCCATTGAAGACCTTGCTGAAAGCAGGTCTCCCAGGTTGTTCGGCTGGTGATGCTGCCTGCACAGTGACATGCCAAGCAGGAAGCTCCATGCAGAGGAAGCAAGTGTGAGACTTTTTTTGTGCCCTACATGGTGCTGGTGGCACCCAGCTGTGCACGCAGGCGACCAAAACCGCTGCTTTCCAGTAGACACTGATGTGCACAGGCTCTTCTCCCCAAGAGCTGCTGAGCTCCACAGATGGCTCTTGGGCCAAGCTCTGTGTCAGCCAAAACCTGACCCATCCCAACGATGGCTATGGCCACGTGTGGGGTTTCACTCCCCCTCCTGCTGCCCCTACGCAGCGGGATCCAGCCCTGGGGACAGGCAGGCTGTCCCCTTGGCAAGTCCCGGCTCACTGCCTCGCCTGCGGGGATTCCTGCACCTGGGTGCGGGTGGGGGATTGTGCATGTAGTAGTTTTGCAAAAACCCACTAAATGTGTGTTTTTACACCTATCCTGCCAAACACGAGCTGTCATTGCATTCTGGTTTTCCTGAGTTGCAGAGCCCTGAGAAGAGGGAAGGTGGTATGTTGGCCCGTCTGAATTATTACACAGCAGCCTGACAGTGAGGTTTATTTAAAACTTGACTGAGACCGTGACTGTATTGCGTGTTCCCCAGTGCTGCAGAAGACAGAGCCCCAGATTTGCTCGGGACTTGAGAGACCGCCGCAGTTGGAGGCAGCCAAGCTGGAGACATCTTGGTTCCTGGGTTTGCAGTCAAATTAAAACGCTGCTACCGAAAGCAGCGGGGCTGTGCGTGTTAAGAGGCACTTCAGGGAAATATCAGAGCAGCGTTTGTTGAGTCTGATGGTGGAGTAGCCACTCTGTTTTAATGATACCTATGTGCAAAGGCCACAGCTGCTTTCATCCATTTCACATTAGTCTGACTTTCACAGAACAGACATAGCCTAGGGTGGTGGAAGGGAGAGAAAGATGACCAAGAAAAAAAAGCCATCTATTTTTTACTACTTTTTCCATGGCGATACCAGGCTCTGGGTGAGCAACAGTAATCTTATCCAGCATACTGTTGATTTAAGCCTCTTGGATTTATATAACTTTGGAAATGGTAAACTATATTAATTTGCTGTGTTTTCAACGGAAAGTTATTTATTGAGAGACATTTTTAACTCAAGTGCCAGGAGCCTTAAATCATTATAATAAATTCATACTATTCAGGGTTTCTTACATTGTAATAAATTTGTTTTAAACATGAATGAGGAGATCCATGATTTCTTTAATATACTGTTATGTATTTCCTTTCAAAATGACACAGCTCACTATATCAAGTGGGAGAATAATAGTGAGAGATTTACAGTATTTAAGAATAACACAGCCTGGGAATGTGACGTGTGAACCAACACAGGGCAGAGGGCTGGCAAGTGCGGGAAGCCCACCACTGGTACGGGTGGCATGGTCGAGAGTTAAACCAGTGGCAATGGGTCAAGATCAGCAAGCGAAACCGATAACTAGTTGGAAAGCTCCCCGCAGGGTGGGAATCACAATGCAGCCTTATATTCACCTCTGTTTTACTGTGCAACATGTCATTGAAACACTCAAGAGGTGACATGGACCATCTGCCGTGACCTGGGAGGGCAACTGCTGAACTGCTGCCTTACTGGAACAGGACCTGAGCCAGGGATTTGCATCCCAGCCTGGGGTCACTCTTCCCCTTTCTGACCTCAGGAACCCTCTGCAGCCTTTTCCCAGGTACCTTGTCCACCCTGCCTATGCTGGTGTGAGAGATCCCTCCACGGCTGCAAGTGCCCCTGAAGTGTGGCAATGAGATGCCAGGTAAGCACTTAGATAAATTTCAGTCTCTGTGGTTAATCTTTGACCCCTCATTAAACCTCTGTTGGCCCTACCACTTGCTGTTACACATGTGTACAGCTGTGAACGCAAGGCAATAAAACCCGTGGCTGGCTTTACACCAAGTCCTCATGACTTCACAGGGGTCCTCATGGGTGGGTGGATGAGGAGCTGGGCACAGAGATGCAGCCTTGGTGACGCCAGCATCCAAGGTCTGAGAAATCTGCTTCAGCAGGACAACTGTGGCTTTCTGGGAAAGCAGAGCTCTTCTCTCCATGTGGACATCTGCTGAGCACTTGCCCCCCAGCCCACTTAGTCTCGTCGCAGAGTGCTGCAGGAATGGGGGTCTCATGTTTGTGGTGATCTTGGGTTGGGGTTTGAGTGGGGCAAAGCATCACAGTGCCCAAAATGGCAAAGGCCAGTTGGTTCCCTAAGTATCTAATGAAAACAATTACACCCCGAGACAGCTACAAGCCTTCCAGCTCCCCAATGCACAGCCTTGCTGTATAGAAATGAGGGTCTGCGCAGAGCCATCCTGCCGTATTGTGAAAAGTCTACCCCCCCAGGGCGCCAGTACATGGAGACAAGAGTATTTCCCTGACTCTGGAAAGTCAATGGGTCTTTTGTGGATGTGTCTGCAGCAGGGGTAATTAAATGCTTTGGGTTATCTGGTCGGGGGGAATGGCCCTGCTGCTGCCCCTTGCCTGGCTGCGGGTGAGACATAGGACAGCTGAGGACTTCAGCTGCCCAGGAATGGGGCTGGCGGTGCATGGAGAATGGCCATGGCTGCCCCCACCACGAGGCTGGACAGCTGGGAAGAGGGCAGGAGGGGACGGGAGAGGGCCCCGCGTGCTCACAGAAGTGATGGCAGGACCTTATCTGTCAGTGCAGAAAAATGTCTGGCCAATAAACTTGCCAAACGTCCCTAGTAAAGGGCTGGATGTGTTATCATGTAGAATGGTTTTATAGGGGACAGCCATAAAACGTGCACACTGCCCTTTAAAATGCCAGGACGAAGATTGATTCCAGCAGGGTGGAGGGAGAAGAGGGGGGAGAATGAGGCTAATTCAAAAACGGGGATAAATCCAAGGGTCATTTCTCTGCCGTGGGCCCCCAGGGTCTCAGGGAGCACTAACAAAGTGGGAGTCACTGCCCTATGAGCTGTGCCTGGACCTGGGCTTCTCTGCTCTGCCCCTCCATGCTGGGCAATGCTGGGTGTCCTTTCTGGCATCTGTTTCTGCTGGTGGCTCTGTCCAGCCCTGCTCTTGCTCCTGACACCCAGCGCAGGGAAAGCTGTGGAGATACCTCCATCAGCCTCTCTGCTGGATCCTCCTCACTCACGTTTCTCCTTTTAATCCCAGGGGTCTAATACCCATTGCCTTCCTGCCAGTTCAAGTAGATGTGTTGTGCCTGCCCCGTGGCCCCATCACCAGCTCATCTCTCCCTTTCCCACCTTGTGACTCCATCTCCCTGGTCCCCGTTAGCGGAAGTCCACCACCCCTGAGAGATGAACCACTGATGTCTGGGGCAGCATTTTTGGGTTTCCTGCTCCATGGACAAGAGACATCCCATCCTGGGGATGCAGGTGTCTGTGTACACTCTGGGGTCTGCTTGAATATACAGGAGAGGGGGAGCTGGAGGAAGGTCCAGGGTGTGTGTTTAGTAACGATCAATAAATATATTGTACTCCAGCTCACTTTTAATGCTGCAGAAAACAGGCAGTGTTGTGATTTCTCTTAATAAATGTAGACAGTCTTGTGGAGCTACAAGACCATCTATTCTGATAGACAATTTCTACATAACAGTGACCTGGTGCCTGGTGTTATCTACATCTGAGGCTCACGGGCTGCCGTGGGCGGAAGGACCTGCCTCTGATTTTTCATCTTCTTGTTTTAATTTCCCTGAACAGAGATACTGGGCAGCCAAACCCCCATGAAATCTGATAGAGGGAGAAATTAAAAAAAAAAAAAAAAAAAAAAAAGAGAGGAGAAGGAAGAGTCTTCTCCTTAAAGTCACTGAAGGCATTGTGGATTTGACCACTGCGTTGAAGGTGGGCAGGTATTGGAGAGATGGAAAAAGAAAGAGCCAGGCAAAGTCAGGTTTTTGTTGGCAAGGACGGGTTCAGAAGTGTTTATCAGTGTGGATTTGTTAGTACGTGCCAGATCTTGCCTGTCTGCCTACTCTGTGCATGTGATGCTGCCGAATTTTAAATTTGCGGTGGCCCTGCCGGTCCCCATGGGAGCTGGTGGTGGCACTTGTGGAAGGGAGGGGTGGTGCAGGCAGCACGCCTGGGCTTGCAGTGGGTCCCTCAGCTCTGAAAATGCTCTTTGGCCACACTTGGTGACCAAACACAAGCAAAGCTGGGATGCCTGTTTGCTGCCATTAGCCATAGAAAAAATAATACTATTGCCATCAAAGTCAGAGGTGAGTCAATATATTACGGTAATATATTATGGTAATACGTTAGTCGACCAGCGTGACTAATGGATGTGGTTTATCGTGAATCTGGGAGAGAGAACAGTTTTTGCTGTTTAACTGATTCTTCTGGGAAACAGAGGGGTGACGTGAAATGCAGCCAAAGCTGATGAGTCTCATCTGACTTTCTCATAGTGTAGCCCCACTTCATGCAAAAGAAAGTTAGTGTTATTCAAATGAGAAGCCTCAGGACTGACAGAAATTTTGAGTTCTCCAAACTGGGTGTTGCTCAGGTCCAGGTTTTTCAGTCTTGTTACACGTTTGTGAAGTTCAGAGCACTGTTCAGGTTCCTGAGGTGTAGATTTATGTCTTTGCTACCTTTTGGCTCAGGCCCATCTCTCCACGAATTTTCATTGAACATGGTTTTAGTTCTGTATTTGAAATTAAATTTAAGGGCTGGTAAATTTTGCTCGGAACGTTTTTCTGGCTCCCTTCCTAAGCATTTAGTCTATTCAACTAATACTCAGTGTTTCACAGATGCTATTGGATGTTATATTGCCAACCACAAGTATGAAAAATATGTGTGGTTAAGAAAAACACTGATACGTAAGAAGTTTTGTTTGCTTTAATGATCAGACTTCAAAACCTTTTTCAATGTCTGTTAGAGCTGTAAACTTATGGGGCAGGTGGGAATATCATCCTACAACTTGACTCCAGGAGCTCTGACATTTCCACTTCATCATCAACCTTACGATCAAACCATGAGCATGATGGTACTGCCCATAATTGCTTTCTGAATTAAAACATTTCCTCTAACATCCAGCAATAAGGAAGATGAAATCTTCAGGTAGGGTTTAGTAGCTCACCTTGAAAGAATTTAATCTCATGCTAAACATTAAGCCATGTAGTGATGTCTGGGCACTTGCCTACTTTGAAACCCATGGGAGAATTAACTCAAATTCACTTTTAAAGTGGATTAATTACACTGCATCAGGATCCTGTTTCAACACTCAGAATAAAGGTAAGTTGAAGTAAGACCCCTTTAATTAACTGAAAAAGATGAGAGACCTCTTTGAAACCAAATGAAGGCGTCTGAGGAGCTGCTGGTATGGTTTGACTGATCCATTTTACATTATACCTTATTTAATTCAGACTGAATGACCTAGTGTAGACAAGCCCTGAGATGCTGAGACTGGGTGTGATCATACTGGGAATATCTGCCTTCTCAGCTGTTTTGTGAGGGGATAGAAAGTGTGTAAGAAGGAGGATGCTCAATAAAATGAGACAATCGATCTTGGTCTGTACAGAGCCACAGTGATGCCATGGAGATTTCATAGGTTGAGCAAATGCCCAGACATACTCTTAAAAAATCAAAATTCCAGTCCTTTCATTAAGAATGGGAAATATCAATAGACAAGGTAAACTGGAGATGATAACCCCAAAACATTTGCTGTTCTGGCCAAGTTTTGTCCCATATCACTTTGATTGAGGTCTCTTGTTTGTTAATTTGTCTTTTTTTTTTTTTTTTAAAGTTTAATCGTCTTTTTTGAACATTGGTAAAAGTTTACTTTTGAGTGAAGACTCAGACTCTTAGCTAATTAGACATCAAGGTGATGTGTGCACTATGCACACTTCTGACAGTTTCTTATTCTTATCTCTGCCATCAGCTACTTGGCTGTGAAGTCTGATGTCTGAAACCTTGCCAAGATTTCTGAATGGAGTTGTTGGTGTGGGATTTCTCCACCTTTTGGTTCCCATTTCAAGATACAAGAAGTTTTCTGTTTACTTTTATCTTTGTCTTTTCCCCTTTCTGTTTTCTTCCAGACGGGGATCTGACACATGACTGACTCTCAGCGTCTCGGAGGCAATCTGTAAAGTATCCATGGATACTTCTTTTTAAGAGGAGAACTGGCCAACTCTCTTTTCTGGGGCAGAGGGGTTCAGAGTGTAGTGAGAGTAGGAGAAGCTCATGAGACTGTTCCTTCAAGCATTGCACCAACTCATATTTTTGTAGGATTTTCCCAATATCCAAACAAAGCTGTCAAGTTCAGTAGTTCGAATGCATGTGGGGTGTCTGAGGAACATCCTGTGACTTGGAGGCCAAACTCCACCTATGTCCTGAACCTGTGGATGGGCCTTTGTGATCTCAATGTAAAGTCCAGCTGGGGAAGGACAGATTCCATGAAGCAGCACGCCACCCTAAAACCCATTCACGTGTCTCCTGATGGTGTGCCTTGCAGAAATGCTGCCCAAGCCTCTTGTGGAGCTCCCAGAAAATGCCAAGAACAGGTCTGGGCTAGCCTATGTGGGGCTTTGGAGAGCTAAGGAACCTGAGGTGGGCTGCACCAAGACCACTGGGGAGCCCTGTGAACTGTTGGGACTGGCGGGGTCTCGGAAAGCCCTGAGTGGGGTATGCTGCACTGACAAGTTCTGTGAGGGCCTAGGGGTGCTAAGGACAGAGGTCGTGCTGCATGATGTGTTCACGGTCATTTAACAGGTCATGGAGGAGCTAAGACAAATCCCGCCCGTTTTCCCTGTTACCACATCATGCTCTCTCTCATCTGGTCATTCGTGTTGCTACCAGTACAATGTTCTAGCACAAGACTGAGCCTGGTATTGAAGGACACTTGGAGATGTTCTATGGAGCAGACAAGATGCAGGAGGAAAACTCACAGGAACAGCCTGGGAACTGGTGTTTTTACTGGTCCTGGGAGGTAGATTGGGGACCTTTCCTGTCCCTTCACTCAAGGAACAACACAGAGTTTTCTGAGCTGGAAAATTAAACTCTTCACATAAGGGGAATCCAAAGCCAGGAATTAATTTTGGAAGAAGGGTTGCCCATTTTACAAACTGCAACTGCATCCAAACAGGTTCAGTGTGGCTTTGCTAAATGCTCTTCTGAGCCCTGACAATCTTTGGAAGAGGACCCAGTCCTCCTTGCCATCAGCGTGGGATGTGATTTCTACAAGTTCTGCACAAAGCAGCTTAGCAATGGACTCACCGGCTGGTGCAAAAACGTCCTGGTGCTCCACTTTGTTGCTCTTTCCTGAATGTTGGCCATGGTTCTGCAGAGAATTGTTGTTTGCAAAAAGACAAATGGGTCCAAAGAGAACATAGTAAATGTAGCCTTGCATTATACCGGGGATTTTTAGGGTGAATGTACTCCCCTCCTCCCAGTATTAACACTGCCTTGTGCAGAATGTGCTCTGGGCCATATGTTTTAGGAGCAGCCTCATAATTTTCTTTCTTCCTGTCACCAGGCACATCTACCTCTGGATGGGATACAGCAGCTTGGTACATGGTAATCTACTAAGAGAAAGCATGAAATCACATACCTCAGTGCCAGATAAATGTTCTCACAAATTAAACTGGAGCCAAAGCCTGTTGTTTTTGCTTTTAAAAGCTAACGTTATTTTCATTTCCTTGTAGAAGCAGTTGATTGACCAAACACTGCTCACACAGAGTTTGCTTTGAGAGAAGAATGAAAGAAGAGAAGGCCTGGAGAGGATAAGGAGTTGAGAAGCAAGAAAAAAAAATTTAGTTTTTGCATAATGGTACTTGAATCACTAAAGATTTAAGGGAACTATGCAAACAAGGGGCTAATCTGAGGATGTTTCATTTTGACACAGAGCAGGAAGACAGTACAGACTAATTATGGCCTCCTTGCCAATTTTGGTTGTCACAGAAGAACCCCTCAGTAGGAAAGAGCCATTCCCAGGAGCATGAGAATGTTGGAGTGAACGGAGATGCACTGGCTGAGCAAGGGTGGTGAAGCTGTCTGTGTGAAACAGGAGGCTGTTCAAGAGGAAAGGCATCAGCATCTGATCTGGATGACCGGATCATTCAGGCTGGGAGTGACTTTAGGAGCTGTCTAGTCCAACCTCCTGATAAAAGCAGGATCAGCTATGAGGTAGGACCAAGTTGCTCAAGGCTTTACCCAGTTGGGCCTTGTGAACCTCCAGGGATGGAGATGACATAGGCTCTGGGATGGATAAGCCATCTGGGCAGCCTTCTGCAATGCTTGACTGTCTTCATGGGCATGAAGTTTTCCCTTATATCCAGCCTGAAGCTCTCTTGTCGCAGTTTATCTCAGACTGGACCCCTAATCTGGCATCATCTGCAAAGTCTGTTGCCTCCTCCAAGTCATTGCTGAAGAAGCGAAAGAGGACAGGTCCCAGAATAGCTCACTACAATACTCCATTTATCAGTGGCGTCCACGTAGACCATGACCCATTCACTGTGACAACCTAAACCCAGCCATTCAGCTGTCTTTTTACCTGTCTGATTGTGCACCCATCCAGACTGCATGTCCTAGCTTGGATCCAAGAACACCGATGTAAATGGTATCTACTGCTCTCTGGTTGGTGGAGCTCAGCATTGATAAGGGGAGACACGCTGAGTCTGGAACTCATCTGCTCTCCAGGCAGGCAGATCTGGGCTTGTGGGGACAACCCAGATCTTTATTCTGTGGACTGGGTTAATCAGTTAGCATCCTTAAGACCCAGCTAAAGGTGATGGCTATTTTCACCAACTAATTCCCTCTCCTCCTTCATCCTCTTTCATTCTGCTCTCCCACCAGCAAGTAAAGGGAGAAGAAATGCTCATCGGAGTCCAGCTGGGAAAAGCTGGACTGAGCCATAACTGGCTAAGGCAGTATTTATTGGGATCAGAGGGTTATGGAAAGCAGAATGCAGAAATGCTAAGAGGAAATTACAATTGTTCCCTTGCCTTTTTATTTTTCTTCGTCTCCTGTCACTGGTTTTTCCTTCTAGGTGTTGGGGTCTTTTCAGAAGCAATCATTACTGTTAATGATTTTAGATTGTTGGCTATTATCACACTTGTGCCTGGGGACTGTGACTGGCTATCTGGGCTCTGGCAGTCCTTGACAGCAATCAGCTCCTTCCTGCTTCCCAATTTTCTCCGGGGAACTCGGAAGAAAATACTTTTTGTTCATTTTTCTTTTCTTTCTCTGTGTCTCTCTTTTCCCTTGTCTCTACATCTGGCCTCCCACCTCTGGGAGCTCTGCCCCAGGAAGGTCCATGTTGGGAAAGCTGGTAGAGAAACCACAGTGGGGTGTGGGGCACCGGGCTGTAATAGAGAGACGAAACATCTCCTGGGAAGAAGCACCCTAGGTTTTGTTATTCATGCCATGTTTGGACCCAGCTCTGCATTGCTGCTGATCACCTAGTTGTTATGGAGAAAAGAAGGGATCATTGGGTTATTTTATGAAGTGTACGTGGATCTTTTTCAGTGTCTGAGGCTGAGCAAAGAGCTTTTACAGCCTTAAGTTTAATATTCTCTTTTTTCCCTCCATCATCATTTTATATTATTCAAAGTAAATCAGACAGCCTTTGAAGAACAGCTCAAAGCCTTTATTTCTTTCTTTTTTTTAATTTTTTTTTTTTTTTTAAAGTGGGAAAGTGTGGGAACCACCTGGTACATTTCCCTTCTCAATTCAGTGATTTTATTCATTGGGGAAGAGATTGCTTTGCATCTCCTTCTTTAGAGGAGTGTAAAAGGCAGGTAGGATCTGTATTTCTAAAAACCCCAAAGAGAGTGCTTTTCTGGAAGGATGACCAACATCTTCTTTGCACTGAAGCAGCCTGACTGGCGGAAATGTGATGACTCATGGGGAAGTGCTCTGGCCTGGAACCGTTTTCAAGAGCTGTTGGTCAAAATCATTGCTCTGAGACACTCCAGTGACAATCCAGACTAATCTTGCAGGCTGAGAGGCTCTGAAGACTGACGAACCAAGTGAGGTGACCATCAGGAAACAAGTTTCCCAGCTGTAAGTTGCCTTCTGGAGGGTTTTCTGTGCTGGACGGTGCTTAGGCAAGGTGACCTCTTCCAGAGGAAAGCGTCTTTCCCTCTGAAGGGTCCTGCTCAGACTTGGACTCGTGAAGGCTGAGAGACTCTCTGAAGGGATTTTACCCAACACCCCAGTTCTCAGGTAGACATCGGTCCCTCGCTGGTATTTTGTCAAAAGAACTGACTTCAGCTCAGAGTTAAAGCATCCTCCTTGCTCACTGCCTGCAGGAAGCTGCCACCTTTTATGTGCATTTAGGAGGAAATGTAGAGTTTTACTGATTTTATAGGTGTCATGCTGTTGCATTGCTCCTCATGTGTTACAGGTGATAAGGGATTGTCTTCCAGTGCCAGAGGATGCTGGCACCCTGCTTTTCCCCCCAGTTTTGGGGAGCAGAGAAATACCTGAGGAACAGTAGTGCTCTCTCCCAGCTCTCTTCTTCATGTCCACTTGCCTCCCATCATTAAAAAGCCACTGCTTGGGGCTTTCCAAGGACACATGATGGCTCTGCATGGTTGTGGGGTGAAAGTACCAACCCACCAGTGTACTGAAAATATGAACGTGCAGAGATATGGAGCTTCCCCTGGATCTTCACCCCATGGCTTGGGAGCTTCCAGACCTGCCCATCTCTGCCACTCTCACCAATCTGAGAGAAGAAGCATAAAACAAGTCATCAAACCCAAAGGTAATGGCCTCTCTGGGCAGGTTGCTGGTCATTTAATATCTTTACTAGCCATCTATAAGTGGAAGTAAAGAGCATGTTAGGGAAATCTGTGGGTGAGGCTAAACTGGCAGGAGCTAGAGGGGCTGGTTTGGACTGAGGAAATAAAAGGATTTGGGAATTTTGGAAAGACAGCCAGGGAATTATAGCTTGGCTTTTGGATTGGGAATAATTTGAAGCAATAAAAATGCACAGAAGAGCTGAGATAAAAGGCCACATTAGGACATTTAGGTGCCTGGGGGTGAACGTGAAGATAAAATTTAGCTTCTATCTGTCATCCAGCTCAGCCATAAACTGCTGAAAGTTGGGACGCAGCAGTCTGTGTCCATAAGGTGGTGGACACCGGAGCACACAGCTGGAATAGTGCATGATGCGGTGGGCCAGGAAGGTGCTGGGAAGGCTGCCAGCAGGGTGGAGGAGAACAGAAAACATTAGTAGCGCCAAAAACACTGCAAAAAAGGTCTGTGCCCCACGAGTGGCCTTTGAGACAAAAACACAGCCAAGCATGCTTGAGATTGCTGTACATTATGGGGAGAGTTACTTGAACGGAACAAGGACATTTAGAAGCAGCTGCACAAAACTGGGAAGTAGGCATTTCACTTTAATGCATTATGTCTGTTCATAATTGCAGGGTCTGCTGAACTGTGGGATATGAAGAGGGTCCTGGTCCTTCAGGTAGAGAGGGTCTAAAGAGTTTGGCTTGCTTAACCTAGCTAACTGGGGGCCAAGAGGGGATACACTGGTTCCCCACAAGCACTCTTGTGAGCAGAGGGGAGGAGAAAAGGTTTATGACAATGCTAGAGCAGAAACAAGCTTGTGTAAACTGGACTCGAGTGAGGAACCTAGATGCGGTTTTCCAACACTTTTGTGGCAATGGCTGGAAACAGCCTCATCCTAAAAAGAGAAGGAGCGAAGAAGGAGTATGATCTGAAGATGGCCCAAGATTAACATTGGAAATTACTAAGGTTATAACAGGGGCCATATAGATTCAATAGCAGGTCCCTGAAAGTCCTATGTGGGTAGTACTTTCAGCTAGGTGTGCAAAGAGAGATGACCAACAACCCAAGGGGCTGTGTAGCAGCACTCAGAATATCATGATCAGAGATGGTCAAAATTATCTGAATTAGAATTTTACAGTTGCTTTTATGTTGACATTTTGACAGATATTGGAAGATTCAGATTGTGTCAATTTCTCTTCACCCCTCCTTCCCTCCAGCTTTTCCTGGCCAAAAAAAAAAAAAAAATCATATTAGAAAGAAAAAGATGAATATTTAATGAAAATTTGCAGCCAGTTCTCTGCTCTGTTCACAATAGAAGAGCCATTTTGCAGGGTACCAAGCCCCTTCACCTTTCCCTGAGCTTCGTCCTCACTCCACAGATTGCCTTGGGTTCATATCATACTCAGTCTGGGTTATTAAAAAGATTTTCTGAGTTCCTTAGTTGAACTGAAACTTTTCTTGCATTTCTGCAAAGTTCCTTGGAGGAATTTGCCCAAGGGAAGGATGTGAAAACTTCAAGAGTCTGAGTCATGGAGGGGGATTTTCCTGCAAAGGGTTAAATCCTTGAGCCAGAGCAGCTTAGATGATGAGCTGAAATTAGACAGCAAGTTTGTTGGCTTTCCTTTCAGCTGGAAAGAAGGGGGGATTTGGGATACAAGGAGCCTGGAAAGAGATTGCCCCACAATTCAGCTCTAGATAAGGACTCATTGACTCCAAAACAAGTCCAAGACAAACCCTGAAGGGGTAGCAGGGGCATATTTCAAGCAAAGGTCCACATAAAGGTATCAGAAGCACACCCATGAGCTTCTGAGTGAGGAGTTTAAAGACAAAGCAGAGCAGGAGATTTATTACTAAAGGCAAGCAAGCCCCCTCTCTCATCTCTGCTTGTGGCTCAGGCCTTTCCATGTCCTCCCATCTCTGCTGCTTTTGCTGTCTCTCAGAGAGGAAAGATAAAACAAGTCATCAACCCCAGAGACAACAGCCTCCTGGGCAAATTGCCAGTTGTTTAATATTGTTGCTAATGATCTACAAGCAGAAGTAAACAGCATGTTAATGAGATGAGTGGAGGAGGATAACTGGAGAAAGCTGCAAGAGCTGTTTTAGAGAGAAAATAAAATACAAGGTTTTGAGTAGGGCAGAAACACACCAGGGAGAATCAGGACAGAATTGGTTTGGGAGTCGTTAAAGGGGATATAATGCCTGAGGGGTAAGGAGGAGAAGAATAAAATTGTACCAGGCATTTGGACTGCAGCAAGTGGTGGATGAAGGCCCATCAGTGGGAGTGAAGTGACACCTCTTGGTCCGGAGAGATCAGGTGTGGAGGTTGCTTGTGATAAGTGTGGCCCAGCCTGTTGTCTCCTCTCCTCTCCATTGTGGTGGCTGCCCATAAACCTACCTCTGGCTCACAGGAAAGAGCCTGAATCTGAGCAGTGCTCAGAGTAGCATTGCTCTAGCCTGGTGAGGAGAGCCTTTTGTTAGAGCTTCTGCAGCAGCATAAATCACTGCTCAAAGCTCTTCTTGATGATAACTAATCAAAAGGAAATGTACTTGCCCAATGTTGTCACCTGGGATTGATTCAGGGACTCTCAAGTCTAGCCCAGTGAAGCTAGCTGTGAAGACAACAACTTGCTATTGGCATGGCAGTTCTGGGACTAGTTAGGTTGATGGGTCCCAGTTATCTTGAGTATACGTTGTGGGAGATGGAAACTTTCACTGGTGTCATTACCCTGAGCCAGCAGTGGGACAAGTTGGTTAGCATCCAGTCCTTGTATGGCCTATGGGGAGAGGGAAGTCACTTTGGATAAATGTTCCCCCAGACCATTTAATTTCTCTTGGTTTTTTTTCCCTCCCTCCTTCCATCTCATTTGAAATTCATTGGCTCTAATTGCAGAGGTAGTCAGACTTTGGTTGCATCTGAACTGCAGGTCTTCGAGGGGACTCGCATGCTAGACAGCGAGATGAATGATTTATTATTATATTATTATTTATTCATTTAAATTCATGAATGCTTATCCAAATCCAAAATAGCCCGATTTCATACAGATCTGAATTTATAGATTTTCAGGCCAGATGGGACCGTTCTGACCTCCTGCATCGCACAGGCCAGAGAATGCCACCCAGCAATTCCCATGGCTGGGGGAAGCTTTACTGCTATGTAAATCAGCATTATCAAGCCCAGTGACTTGTCTGAAATGGTCTCTAGTGGAATCTGTGAAATTGCCCAGTGGTTTGCAACTCTGCTTCCCAGTACATGGCTGTGCACCACAGAAAATGCAGCTTCAGCTCTCCTCTCTCTGAAAGACAGCTGTGAAGGCTATCACCAGCAGGTAAGCCCCGTGATCAACCACCCTTCCCTGCAGCTGAGGGATCCAGGTTTGTTCTTATATAAATGCTTTTCACAAATCTAATATAAGCTCCTATTAGGGCTAATGTCAAAAATGTTGCTTTGGATGTGGAGACTGCTCCAGGAGTCTGTGGGAAGTGAATGCCCTCAAGCTGAGGTGAGCCCTGCCAGGCCAAGCTTGGTGGCTGGTTGCTTGGGGGAAATCTACATGGACATCTGAGTTGAGGACAGATAGCTGCAGGCTTTACTGTTCTCATTTCCACTATCTCTTCATGAAAATCCTTTTCATTTTTACACTGCCTGTATTGAAGTCCCTGAACAGTGACACACCACTGAAACTTCAAACAGAAGTTATCAATTTCTGTGGGTTGCCAGGGTTTTGACGGAGTCAAGGGTTTGGGGTGTGTTACAGTAAGAAATTGGGAAGTCATACAGGAAACCAGTGAGTAATTAAAGGCAGATGAACTTAATAGCAGGCAAGCACAGAATGGGATCCAGCCTGCCCTTAAGAGTGGAATAAGCACCCTGTCTCTCAAAATCTCATTAAAATGTGTCTGTGCATATCTCAAGGAGGGGTTAGAAATCAGGAAATTACCTCTGGCAGCAAAGATAAGATAAAGGAAACCCCAGAGAGATTATCTTAGGCTGTTTCCAAAGACTTTGTGCTTTTGCTGTAAACCAGTTACTTGGAAGAATTTCTTCCCTCTCCAGTCACTGGAACATTGATTCCCTTCTGCTCATTGCAAAAGGGTCTGGGATGAGTTCAAGTCTGCTCACCTTTGGTTCCACAGCTTGTGCAGTCCTGGACAGCAAGCGCAGGCTGGGGAGTGAGTGGGTAGACAGGAGCATTAAGAGAGGAAACCTTTTCTGCATTCAGGCAACAGTCCCATGCTGCCAGGACCCTGGTTTATTGGGCTTTTGGCAAGAGGAAGCCCAAAGCTGGAGAGCTGAGTCTGCACACCAAAGACAGCACTTGTAAGAAGACCATATTTATGCTCACAAGTCCATTAGTTTTTTTCTTGTTCTCATGGTTTAAGACCGGCTGGCACCATACAGCCGCTCACTCACTCACTCCTCCTCATCTCGGTGGAGCAGAATCGGAAG
>NW_010128819.1:21451-32182 GCF_000699245.1 Pterocles gutturalis | reverse complement strand
AAAGGGTAAAACCTCATGGGTTGGTGCAAGGACAGGGAGCGATCACTTGCCACTTATGGTCACGGGCAAAACAGACTTGACTTCGGGAAACAAAAACAGTTTAATTTGTTAACAGCCAAAACCAGAGTAGGGTAATGAGAAATAGAACCACATCCTAAAAAGACACCCTCCCTCCACCTCACCTTTCTTCCTGGGGTCGGAAACTTTGTTTCTGGTTTCTCTGCCTCTTTTCCTTCCTACCCCCCAGCAGCACCAGGGACAGGGAATGGGGGTTGCAGTTAGTTCATCACATTGTCTCTTCTGCTCCTTCCTGCTCCAGGAAGGACTTCTCACACTCTTCCCCTGTTCCAGTCAGGGGTCCCTCCCACAGGAGACAATCCTCCACAAACTTCTCCAGTGTTCATCCTTCCTGTGGGCTGCAGTTCTCCACTAACTACTCCGATGTGGGTCCCTTCCATGGAGTCACGGCCTCCTTTGGGTGCAGCCACCTGCTCCAGCATGGGGTCCTCCATGGCTGCAGGTGTATCTCTGCTCCACTGTTACCTCCATGGCTGGCGGGGGACAGCTGTCTCATTATGGGCTGCACCACGGGCTGCAGGGGAATTTCTGCTCTGGCACCTCCTCCCCTCCATTTTTGCCTGACCTTGGTGCCTGCCTCGCTGTCTCTCTCACATCCCGCTCCTCTCTCTGCTGCAGGTTCTGTTCCTGGGTCCTGAAGAAGTCCCAGCTCTTGGGCTGGGGCTGGAACTGTGGCTGGAGCTGCAACGGGTACTGGGCTGGGCTGGACTGGACCCTGACTACGGCCGGGGCTGTGCCACTGCTTCATGCACTGTGCCTTCTGTTCAATATCTCATTCACAGAGGAACTGATTGTCTTACCCTTGGCAAGACAGCAGCTTCATATAGAAGCCACGACTGTAGCCCCTCCCTAGCTACCAAAACCCTGCCACACAATCCAAAACACTCATCTATGCAACTTGTGTTCTTATAAATCATAAATTGAAAGAGATCTGTGCTACCATGACAGAGGTTTGTCGATTGTTCTTATAACTTGAGCTTGAATAGGATTTCTATCTGCCAAATGACAATAAGGATTCTCTTTGTTGGTTCTCCATGGTCTTCTGGTGACTAGAGCTGGCTTGGTGAACTCAGCAAGAAAGCCATGCCAGTCTTGCAAAATGAAGTTTTTTTTTTTTTAGTATTTTAGCACACATGAAACAAAAACAAGACAGAAAGAAAATAGACCCAAGTGGTTTGTACTGCAATTGTATCTCCTGTGGCCCTTCAAAGGAACCCCCAAGACATCGTTCACTTCTTAACTTGCAGAAATTCAAAGACCACCTTAGCCAGGATCAAAAAACAGAAACATTTCAACGGTACACAGGAGCAATTAAAGATTAGAAGCATTGTGGCTTTGTTTTGCATTTCACATCAGTGGAATTGAAAGGAGGAGGATGCAATGATGGGCTGGATGTTGTCCAGGACTCTGAGGCTGCATCCATACCTGTAAATTAACTGTAGCTGGGTCTGCTCTCTTGCACAGAGGCCAGCTGGCACAGGATATCCTGCATCTGTACTATTAAATTCTCTCACCTTCCAAAAAATGGGGGTTGCATCCAAATTGCCTACTGAGAATGGGCAGCAGTCTGTGCTAATTCCCAGACTGTGTCTAGGCATCATTTGAGAAAATGCTAGTTAGATTGTGCCAATAACATGCCAGGTAGTGTTTTAACAACTTAGAATACAGAAGGCCAAGTTCTAATGTCCAGGGACATTTTTGCAACTGTTCATTCTCGTGGTAAAGATGTAGTCTGGGAGTTTATGTTACAGCTCTAGCAAGAATACCTCCAGGTCCTTTGTGACTGTGGCTGCTTAGTCTGTTGTCCTCAGGTCCCCTCTGAAGGTCAGTGCGCTGCTGGGATTCTTCCCGTTACCCATCACCAACAAGCTTCCTCTAATCTCCTCATGGCAGTCACACATATGGTTTTGTTGTGGTGTGGGCAAAACAGAGGCAAAGGGGACTCAGAAGTGAATCTGGCTTTGCAAAGTACTTCCCAATAGCAGTGGGGCCATGGAGGTTGTCAGAAGTTTGTCATTCGGGTCTTTCCAGGCTGATTTATGGAGAGACTTGGGGAGTGCTGAAAGTAACCCTGGGGCACAGGGGCTGCTCTGTGGCTAGCTATGCCAAGGATTATGAAGCAGAAACTTGCAAAGGCTATGAGCAAAGTTCAAACCATAAAGCTATTCCCTGTGCAGATTTGGTGTTTGCACCTTTTATGTGCTGTCTCAGAAGTCTCCCATACAAGAGTGTTTCCTGTTTTATAGGAAAAGATGGCATCGTGGTGCAGCATCTGGACTGCAGTGTGCTGTAAGCTGATGACATATCTCCCTGTTCCAAAGCTGGGGTGAAATGAGGGAAGGGTCACAAGCTTGACTGTGAAAGCTGTGACGCTAGCTGTTAAAGGCTTTTTGGGAAGGAGCAGAGCGTGAGTTGACCCCTAGCATTCTCCCTGACATTCCTGCACCCTGCTAATGGCAGCCAAGACAACTTTCTGCTAATGCAAATGTTCACAGCTGTATGCTGGGTGTTGCTGAGTGGATAATGGCTGATGAGGTTGCCTGTAGACAGTCACTCCACTACCAGTGCGCAATTAATTGCTATGTAAAGTGCTCTGAGATGTGGTGCTGCTGAAATGTCGGGTGCATAAATGCCATCCCCACACAAAAGGGAACAACATGCAAATCCTCTCAATATATTTTTAAATACAAACATTTTTCAGCTGTTTGCTCTTTTGTAAAATTTATTGAGCCTCCTCCTGGTAACTGGAAGGCAGCAAGGGCAGTATGCATGGATGAGTTGACTTCCAGAGGCTCCTACCGTTCATGCTGCTCGGCCCCAGACTCCAGGGGGTCATCTGTTTTCCTTCTACTCCTTTAACCTCTGTTTAACTTTTTGTTTCCCCTTTCACTTGCTTGCTCACATGGTGAGTTGCTGCCTGCTTTTTGAAAAGAGAATGCTTTCTGCAAAGGGCAGAAGCTTGTAAGGGCTCCAGCCCCCATTTCCTTGTGAACCAGAAATGTTCCTTGTCCTGCTTCCAAAAAAAACCCTGTTCTCCCAAGTGGATGCAACCCAGAGAGAGGTGGCTTCGAGCCAGATGGAGATGGAAAGGCAGTAGGGTGGAGTGGCAGCCCTGGCTGCAGAGGACAAAGTCTTGCTTGTCTACCTGTAGAGGTCTAATGCCAGCTCTGAGGAAGCAGTGGGAAAGACAGACTGTTTTCCCTGGGAACAAATCTGCCACAAAGTGATTGACAAGTCTCAACAAGGTGGCCTGAATGGAAGACTATGAAATCTCGAGTGCTAGAGATTACATAAAGATGGCAAGATGACACACTGCTTCCCATACTGCAGAGAGAAGAAAACCAGTCAAAATACCATGCAAGTTTAAAACAAAAGATGGGAAGTAACTTTCCTTGGAGCATAAAATACTGTTAGAGAATTCCTCATGTCTTGAAACAATTAAAGGGCAAATAAGTTGAAAAATAAGTAGACTAGTTCAGGTCCACTGCTGGCCATGGGATACAATGGTTTGGATGCTGCCACTGCTATGAGAACTCCTAAACCTCCAATTGTTAGAAGCTGGGAGAATATGTGTGGGGTGGGTGGATATGTCACAGTTGTTGCGATCATTTCTTAGGAGTCTTTTGCTGTTAATGGATAGAAAAAGATCGTAGTGACTATATGGACTGGAAATGTATGGGGACTTTATGTGTTAATATTAAATAGATTAAGCAATGTGTAGTTGACAGATCTTGGACAGAAGTTATGAGCAGGAAATCTGTTTAATGAACTCTCTTCTATGGCATTCTTGAGAAGGCAGTCATAGCTTAGATGCAATTTAATGTTTCCATCAGCCAGTGCTGCTGGCTGAAATATGCAGACAACCTAAAGTTTAGAGGAGTGCTTAATTTGGCTTGAGAATGTATGGAAAGTACTCTGGGTCCATCAGTAGTCCAGGCACATTAAGCATGCATTTTCCCAGCATGAAATTGGGGGACAGAATAGGAACGGAGGACAGGTCAAAGCTATGGCGTGGTGAACAGCAGAATCACAGAACAGCTGAAGTTGGAAGGCGTCTCTGGAGATCATGTACTCCAACCTCTTCTGCTTAGAATAAGGTCAGCCAGAGCAGGTTGCTCAGAACCATGTCCAATTGTGTTTTGAATCTCCAAGAATGGAGACTCCACAACCTCTCCGGACAACTTCTTGCAGTGTATTACCACTCTCACAGTGAAAATGCTTTTTCTTACCTTTAAATGGAGTTTCCTGTATTTCAGTTTATGCCTCGTGTTCTTTCACTTGCACCACTGAGGAGAGTCTGGCTCTGTCTTTTTTACTTGTGCCCACCAGATATTTATACACATTGATAAGACACCCCTTGAGCCTTCCCTTGAACATGCTGACCATTCACAGCACTCTTAGCCTCTCCTAAGACATCAGATGCTCTAGTTCATTCATTGTCTTTAGGGCCCTTTGCTGGACTTGCTCCAGTGTGTCTATATCTGTCTTGCACTGGGGAGTCCAGAACAGGACACAGCATTCCAGACGTGTCTCACCAGTGCTGAGTAGAGGAGAAGGATCACCTCATACTGACAGTGCTCTGCCTAATGCAGCCCTGGAGGCTATTTGCTATGTTTTTGGCAAGTGCACATTGCTGGCTCCTGGTAAACTTCGTGTCCACCACAACCCTCAAGTCTTCTTCTGCAATGCTGCTTTCCAGCTGGCCAGTGTGGTGAGAAGTGGTGTGCAGTCTGTCTGGAAGGTGGTGACTCCAAAAGATTGAGAGGTCCTGAAGGAAGGTCCTTCATCTAGACGTGTATTCTCAGTATGGTTGTAGGACCCACTAACGCCACCTTGGAGGAGATTGCTGAAAGGACAGGACTAATTTTAACTCAGTGTAAGTCACAAGGTGACAGATAACAGAAACCCATCTCCAGTTTGGGAATATATCATTTGACAGGGACAATGAGAAACTGGAGAGGATGCAGAAGCCCACAAAAATCTGGGCTGGAGAAAATGCTTCCAAGGGAACAATTTCTTCAGCTCATCAGCAAGCACAGGTGGCAGCTTGCTATGTGTATGCACCCGCTATAAAGGGACGCTTTAATCTAAAAGTGAAAGAAAGGCACAAGACAGACCAGTGCCTGCAAACTGAACACAAATAGACATGAGCAGGAAACCAAGCACCTGTCTGTTGGTCATTATCTCTAGGAACAAATTGGAAAAGATCTTGGTAGAGATTTCATCGCCTGATGTCTTTGAATAAAAACTGCAACTGTAGTTGAACCCAACTTGTCAGGTGATGCACTGCGGTATTGTGACCTGTGATGTCCAAGACTGCAGGCTGGGCTCTTCTTGCTGTAGTCTTTAGCTCTGACTAGGGTGGTCCCTGAAGTGGTCATGAGCACCACACATGATGTACAGGCATTTGCCTGCTCACTACATAGCTTACAGGCTGTGTGTAGCCTCTCTTGTTGCATTTTAGCCTTTGTGAGCTAGGATTTCAGATAGGTCAGAGGGTGGGTTAACAGGGGAGATTGGTGAGGAGGATGGATGTCGCAGAGGTTATTTGCAGACTGAAGAGATGCCTTCATTCACAAGAGGGCAAAAACCCTACAGAAGGCTTCTGGAGCACCCAAGGGGACAGCTGACTGGCTGTAGTTCTTTTGTCCCAGGGGACAGGAGACACTAGCAGCAAGAGTCCGTCATTGTCTTTAGGCATCGATTGGGCTGCTGAACATAAAAGGAATAATCTTCGGGGTCTCTGCAGAGCATGAGGGTGACTATGTGCCAATCCTGATGGCTTTCTCAACTCTACCATCCCTCTTTTGCTTGGGTTTTCCTTGGGATTACAGCTATTGCTCCCAGTACCATTATCCATGGCTAGTAGCAGGTGTCCTCTGTAAAGACTGTTCACACAATGATGATCAGACTACAGATTTTCAGCCAAGTGCCTCTTTAAGCCAGAAGGGGCCACTACCCATTGGTACTGCTGTGGCTTCCTGAAAATGAAGCAGAAATAGAACAGCAGGTCTATGATGGGAAGAAATCTATAGGCTCAAATGTCTTTTCCTTCTTCGCTGATTTTACTCATCACCCACAACAACTTCTATTTCTAACCCCATGTTTAAAAAGAAACAAAACAAACCCCTGAAAGTCAATATTTATTTTTCAGGCTCCCCTGCTGTTCGTCTCTGAATTTAGTGCTTTTGAAAGGTGAATGATTGACGATTTACTGAAAACGAAGTTAAAATATAAATAATTCCACAATCCAGCTGCTGTATTAAGCAGGCATATAAGAAAAGCCCAGAAGACCAAGGCTGGCTTTTATTATTAACAAGGAAAAAAATTAAATTTAAATAAATGTAATATTTATAAAAATTTCCTTTCACGCTCTTACCTGAGGTTCATAAAACTTTTGCGCTGTGTCAGCTTTGCACTCCCCAGTACATTGAACTCCAGGGAAAACTATAAGCAAATTCTTAAGATCAATGCAAACTACTTCTCCATTACTCAAAAAAAGGAATTTTAACTATTTTTGAAGGCCCCAGGACTCTACTAATCCAGATATAAAGACTTTTTTCACCTTCAAACTTCACAGTTTCAACTCCCCTTTCACCTGCTCTCCTCCCATTGCCACCCCAACACACACAGCCCTTTACACACAGAGGAAAGTGAATATACCTCCTTCAGCTTATTTTTCAACTTTCCCATGGCCAGTTGTTCTGGATTTTTTACACTTAGAAACAATTAAGTCTCATGTTGTCCACTTCTCCCAAAACATGACTTTAGGTGGGCCGAAGATAGGGAGTTTGGATCCAGAATTTCCCGAAAGGTGGAGAGAGCTGCATCGAGGATGCTCTCATACCCAGGCCTCTCCCCACAGAAGTGTTAGTGCTAAGGAAAGGAGATGTAAGGCTGTGCTAGGTGAGGATGGCAGGAAGAGAAACTTGTTTTCCTGGGGTGAGGACACTAGACTGACAAAGCCATGTCAGGTGCTCTAAGCAGGACAGAGGAGAAGGGTTTGGGGATGAGTGTTCTCTTATCATCCACTTGAGAAGCTGGAAGGACTTGACCATTGCTTGCCGTTAGAGCAGAGGGGACCCGCATGTTACCCAAGCTCGGGCTGCCTGTAAGGCATCATGGCAGCCGTAGGACGAAGCCTTAGGCATCTCTCTGGCAACAGCACAGAGCTAGAGCATTTGTTTATCTGGGCTGAGCATCCTGAATGTAGCCTACAAATATAATCTGGTGTGTACCTCTAGTTTGGTTGGAGAGGGAGGAAAAATGCATCGAGGGGACAGTCAAAATTTAACCCAGGCACAATGGAGTCTGAAGGAGTATTGTCCTGCTTTTGGTTGGAATTGTTAACTTTCTTCACAGTAGCTAGTATGAGGCTGTGTTTTGTATTTGTCCTGAGAAGGCTGATCACACACTGATGTTGCTGCCAGGACAGTCAAGGACTTTTCAGCTTCTCTGCTGTGCCAGTGTCTGCAGGGGCAGGAGAAGTTGGAGTGAGCACAGCCTGAATTACTACCCTAGGGTCTGACCTTAGGTTTAGGATTGAGACTCAAATTGGACAATAGTCTCTTCCTTATCATGCACATCATGCCCAGTATAGAGGTGAGGATCTGTCTGGAAATTCTCTCTCTCTCCAGGTCATCTCTCTCTGGGTTGCCCCTCTCTCAGGCTCGTCTCTCTCTTTCAGTCAACTCCCAGTCTCAGACATTTGGGCTGTTATCTCCTTTCTGGGGTTGTGGTTTTGGAACTCTCCTTGCTCTAAGATCATTAGCCAGGAATAGGCTGAGCCTTGGTCACTGAATGGCGAGCAGTTCACTGTGTGTGGCTTATTTGTATATTTGTATATATTACTATTATCATTATTATTATCATTATTATTTCCAATTTTCTTGTAATTTAGTTATTAAATTGTTCTTATCTCAACTCATACATCTCTTATCCCTTTACCCCTTTAATTCTCTCCCCCATCCCCGGGAGGAGGGAAGGTGAGCAAGTGGCTGTGTGGTGTTTTGCTGCTAGCCAGGGTCAAAACTGCAAGTATCAAAAACAAATGCTCAGTCTCAGAGGAATTCACCTAGGTTTGAAGGATCTTGGTCCCCACATTAGGACGTCGATACTGCTGAGACTTTGAAGGAGATTTCATTCATGGAGGCAAGTTTTGCTCCTGATGAAGTCGCTGGGTGTAGAGAGTACTAGTAGTTTTGGACTTTGCAAGAGGAAAAAACAGAACTATATGTGAATGTGCTTTGATGTTGATAAACGTGCCTTGTGGAGGCTTTAGAAAAAAGAAAGAGAGAGAGAAAGAAGGATGTTGAAAAGGATGATAAAGCAAGAAAAAGATGCATGGGATTTGGAAGCATTTGAAGAAACCTTTTTATAAAGCTGTGCTAGGCACGTCCTGTCAAACCTCTCCTGCTGTGAGGAATTTTCATGTCACTTTGCAGATAAACTTGTTGAGAGCCTGCTGTCTGCCTCCATGGTGACAGAATTGCATCTTGAAGGAAACGGCCCTGCATCATCATTTCTCCCTCAGTTCCAGGCAGCATCTGTCATTGCAGAGCTGGACTGTGAGCTGCAAATTAGACCCATGTCCTCCCTGGCCTGGGGAAGCTAAACAAAGCTGCATTTTGTTAATTTCAGGCTGACTTTGTCAGGGTTTCCTTTGGTTGTGGTTGAGCATAGTATCACTTGTTTATGAGGGACTTGTTGCTTAGGTCTCTGTTCTGGAAACTGTCTTCCAATAATCTTTTTAACTGGTGTTTTTTTCTCTCAGGTGGCTTTTGGTGGGGTAAGGAGTAAGGGAGGAAGAGGTGAGGCTGACGGAGAGTATAAGAGAACCAGGTCTGGAGGCATCCAGGCAGGATGCATGAGCTGACTGTCAGGCAGATGGAGGAGGGGATCTGTGTCACCAAGGACTGGCTTCCTAAGGATGGGAGGGTTAATGCAATTGTACTGCATGTGCTGGTCTGCTGCTTGCTGCCCCTCTTCCTTTTAACTTTTAACCCACTTGAAGAAATTTTAGGGAGAGGAGAAAGAAATTTCAAAGTTACTAAGCTCCTGCATATTTTGTGAAGGTAGGAATCTGCATGGAGGAAAGGTGTCCTCTGAACTGCTACTGATGTTCACAGGTATTATCCCTTCTGTCTCCTCCCGCTGATGGACAGGCCATGGTAAGCACAGAATTCTCATGAGATGATGAAAGACACACACACAGACACACACACAGACACACACACAAAAGGACTTTGCCTTGAGTCATGGGAAATCAGTCCTGGTCCTCCAGTTCACAGAAAATCTAATTTTAGGTGGTTCAGATGGAAATGAGGAGGAGGCACAGGATCAGGGAAAAGTGAAAGAGAGAAGGAAGGACTGTGTAACTGCACCAGAAACTAATCTAAGGCAGGAGAATATTTTGGATGTTGGAGTAGGAAGAATGTTTTTCCTTGGAAGGGACTGGCAACTCTGGGCTTTTCCTCCTTGTTCTCAGCTCACATAGAGGTCCACTCACCTTTTCCTAATGAGACCAGCAATCACAGCAGTTCTCCATTGCCTTGTATTACAGATGGTAAGGATGCTTGGTTTTACCAAGGAGCACTGCAAGTCAACTGGATGTGTGTCTGGGAGGAGGAGGAGGCATCTCACATCTGCCCTGTCTTCCTATTTCCTGTTACATCCTTACCTACATCACTGGCACAGCACCACCTTGAAAGGTCACAGACCCTTACGCGGTTCATTCTTTTCTAAATATCCCACTGAAGACTGTGCCAAATGTCTTTGAGTTACCTGCATGGAGTCAGCCAAGGCATAGCTGGCTGGGAGGCAGCCATTTGTTTTCAAATAATCCTCTACCCTTGGGTTGTTCTCCACTGTTGGTGCTGTGTGCATGGGAACTTGTTATTGCACCTCCACGCCCTTACTTGCTACACTCAGCTTTTCCCAAAATCAGACCTCAGCTCTGTAAGTCAAAGATTGCTTATTGCATCTTTGAACAGCATCTAGCAGAGGGGATGTGAGTTAGGGCATCAGTAAGTGATTGAAAGGCAAGTAACAGCTGACAGTCCTGACGAGAATGTATCCCCTGAAAATATTTCTCAGCAGAAAAATGGACTTTTTCATTAAATGGGATGTTTCTATAACACATTATCAGTTTGGTAGGAATTTTCCATTTTTTTATTTAATAAAATGTTGTTTACTTGTTTTTGGATTTCTTTCCTCTCTTGGTATTATGGGAATTGTTTATGTTGCTCAGTTTAAAACAGGAAAAATCCTACAAAAAATGTCTAGATGACAGAAGTTTTTAACTTTTTTTTACTTTGGGTTGGGAAATAGTGAATAGGCCTCAATCGCCCCCTGTATAACAACGTCCACACAAAGATGAACTCACCTTCATCTAGTGAATGACATGTGCTCAAAGTAAGTGGATGACATAACTAATTCAGTAGAGATCTGTGTGATTTTGAGGAGGTTGGTTTAGAATTTGTGGACTCAAATCCTCCTTTGGACTGCAAGACATTTGATCTTTGCATTTTTTATGAGTTTAAATCTGTACCCTGTAAAGGAGGAAAGGAAGGGAAGGGAAGGGAAGGGAAGGGAAGGGAAGGGAAGGGAAGGGAAGGGAAGGGAAGGGAAGGGGAGGGAAGGGAAGGGAGGAGA
>NW_010128819.1:15109-21419 GCF_000699245.1 Pterocles gutturalis | reverse complement strand
AATCAATTGCTGGTTTCATGATTCCTCCAGCTTCTTGACTTTTAAGGGATCAAGTCTTCCAATTCTTGCAGGATAGTCCCTGAGGCCATGTTAAGTCACCCTTGTAATTACTGTCTTTAAAAAGAAAATTTGGAGTGCTTTAAAAGCAGATTCCCTTGTATTAAGAGATGGTACAGGTATGAAGCAGAGTGCTCCAGTGAGCTGGAGTTAAGTCCCCATTTTTCCACCTCCATGCCTCTGGTACCAGTCTCTGGTAATTTTGCTTTAGTGGGTTAGTTGCGGAGCATTAACTTCTGCTCTGTGTGGTGAGAATACAGGTGATATCTCTGCGGACCATTGTGCTGCACTCTCTCGCAGATATGCTTGGGTGGGAGGAACTGCAGCTCTCCCTGCATGTCACACAGAAGTATTTCAGGCGAAGCCTTTATGATAAATTAGGGAATGTGGTCAGCCAGAAACAGCCGGAGCGGTGTTTTATTAATCTGAGGGTGGATAACAATAAAAATGATGAAAGATCTAATCAGCTACATTATTAGCTAGAGGCTGGTGGGGCCCGGAGAAAAAAAGGGGTGTGTGAGTGGTGTGGGTTCTGGGGAGGGTTCAAAGACAGGGAGAGACAAGATCATTGTCTGCAAACACAGTTAGCCAGTAAAATTGAGAGGTGAAAACATTGCTGGAGATGATACCTTCAAAATTTGCCATTTCTCATTTGTCATTTCCTTTGACAGCTTGTTTAGTCTGTGAGCACCCATCTTTTCAGCAACCAAGTTGCTCATCAGTGCCTGATGCACCCTGTCTCAGCTGGACCTTTCTGCGGTCCTTGGCACCTCCTGGGGCAAGGCCATGTCAGGACACCAACAAGACCTTCCCTTCCTGTCTTGTGGAAGGTGGGGAGATGCCTCCTTTTGGACTGCATTAAGAAATGAGCTGCTATGCTTTTGTTGGTGTGTCTTTAACTTCTCCAGCAATACCTGTGTTATGGTTTTGTGTGGTGGGTTTGTTTGGTAGCAGGGGAGGGGCTACAGTGGTGGCTCCTGTAAGTAACTGCTGGAAGTTCCCACCCAGCCCTGGCTCCAAGATTTTGGTAGCCAGGGGTGAGAGGTACTACCAAGTTGGCCCTTGTGAGAAATTGCTGGAAGTTTCCCCAGCACCAGGCTGGACCTGCGCCTGGCCAGGGCTGAGCCAGTCAGCACCTCTGCAAGTAACGTATTTAAGAGGGGGCACAGAACATGGAGGGGTTGGCGTGGTCCTGTGTGGGGTGCAGCCCGGCCAGACTGGCTTTGCCATCCAGCTGCCTGCCCGGCTTCTTCTGTAACCCCACCTCTGCCATGGCTCGCCTGAGAGCCAGGAGTTTCTCGGGAGCCGGTGAAAGAACCTGCAGTGGAGAGAGAAGCAGGATCTGAGAGAGACAACTATGCAGACACACCAGTCAGAGAAAAGAAAAGAGAGGAAGGAGGCACCCTGGAACAGTGATTCCCCTGCAGCGTGGTGAAGACTCATGGTGATGCGTGTTGTCCCTCATGCAGCCATGAAAAGCAGAGCTCGTTTGTAGGTCATGGAGATGTAGTCCATGGAGGACCCCATGTTGGAAGAAGTAGCAGTGCCTGAAGGAGGCCGTGAATTTTGTTGAAGAGATCCATGCTGGAGCAGGGCAGTTGTCAGAAGATTGTGACCCCATGTGGGAAGGACACATGATGAGGCAGTTTGTGAAGGACTCTCCCGTGAGAGGGACCCCAAGGTGGAGCAGGGAAAGACTGTGAAGTGCCCTCCCCTGAGGAGGAAGGAGCGGCAGAGGCAACATGGACTGACTGCAACCCCCATTCACTGCCCCCCTGCACCACCCCAGGGGGAGAAGGTACAGAAACCAGGAACAAAGCCTTTGGGCCTGGGAAGAAGGGAGGGATGGGGGAAAAGTGCCTTTCTAAGATGCAGTTCTTTTTCTCATTATCTTGCTTTGTTTTTGATTGTAAATGGTTAATAAATTCAACTGTTTTTTTTGTGTTTTCCCAAGTCATGCAGGTTTCTTGCCCATGACCATAAGTGGTGAGTGAACCCTCCCTGTCCTTGCCTCAGCCTCACAAGAGGCTGTGTGGTGGCTTTTAAAACCACAAGATCCTGGGAGACTTTGCTGATAGAAATGAGGGAGGTGGGCAACTTGGGCCCCTTTGGCATTCAGAATTAGCTGGTGGGGGGTTGTGCATGGTGAGGGGGATGCTCATGGTGGTAGATAAAGGCTTCTGTGTATTCTCTGTGCCCTCTTTCAATCTAGATCCCTCTCTCTTTCTTTTAGCATATTAAGGTAAGCAAATATGATACAGGAGAGCCCAATCTAAGTGCCTAGATACGGAAGATCTGGAAGTCTCCAAGTCTCCACTAAAGCTTTGATTTGGCAACATCGCAAAGTCCTACAGCCAACACACCTGTATGCAAATACATTATGGACAGCAAAAGAGCCTCATTTCTTCTCTTCCTCTGTCATATTTAGCAATGCTTATTATTTGCTTACAATTCAGGTCTGTCTCATAGTCCCTGTGGTAAGAGCATATTGAGGAAAGTCATCTCCTTTCCCAGCAATTTTCTCAGCTTCTCTTGATCATTAACATGCTGAAAATCACTTGAAAGAAACACTGCAATTTTTTAAGGGATTTTATTCATTTATTCATCAAGGTTAAGGACCCTGAAAAACTGCTGTCTACATCTTCTAGCACGTACTTCTTTCAAATCTCATATACATTATAGTCCTCAATCTGGAGTTCTCTTTTGCTATGAGGTTTTCTCTGCCTGTATCTTTTGTTGCAGTCTTAATGTACAATAAACCCATTTAAAATTAGTTATACTGCTACAGCTGTCATGAGAACTCAAGTGATCTGATGAATTTAGTAAGAATTCCAAGCTCTGAAACAGACACAATGAAATTCTCTCCTTCAGCCTACTTGCCTCATTATTAAACCTCCAGTTTATAGTGTGCAGACAGTCACGCACTATAATTGAGGTTGAATTACTATTCTCATTATAAATCCCCTTTTCTCGCGTGCTGATAACTTCAAACAACACGTGGGCTGAAACTGCGCGCACTCGCTTTTAGCCCACAGTAGGATATTTAACTCCACGATCTATGGGCTTTAGCTCTGCTGCTGTGCTCTGCTGCCCCATACATTTCACTGTAACAGGAGCGTCTGGTGAGGTTAAAATACAAAAGCTGAGCATTAACAGGTCTGCCTGGCTTAGGCAACAGGCTTGCATCTGTATTTTAGATAGCTAGTGAAGCCATTGCCCTCACAAGAGACATTGACATTTCCTAACAAGCCATCTGAGAGTGTTTTTTCAAGATCCTATCTGACAACTTAGGTAACAGAAGTGTCTCTGAAGCCTTGTAAAACACCTGTTTCTCCCCATGGACTAGACAGGAAATTTAGGAATTTCCTTCATTCATTGTCCAGAACTTAGGTACAGGTGAGTCTCAGCAAAACCCTTCCTCTGCTTCCTTCCTCTCTGCCTGCAAGGTCTGGAAGTTCAATCTGAATTTCAGTAGGGGATTTAAAACTGTTGACTGGATCCACTTGGACTCTGAGCAATTCTCTTAAGCCCTTGATGCCAGGGGTGAGGACCTGTTTTTCTCTCTCTGTATACTGTACTTGTTCTGCCTCCCTTCTACTTTACTACCAACTCTGGCACATAGAGGGAGGTAGCTGGATGCAGACTTACACTGCATGGGCCAACTTGCTGTCAAATCTTTCAGTTCGGGTGAACACTTCAACATTGCATCTCAGCCTGCAGCCAAGAAGAGCAGAAAGGAACAGCCTCATGGCTGTGGCACTCAAGGAGCCTGTGAAGGTTTGGGGTTTGGAGCTTGGTTCTTCTCTTTGTCACAGGTTTTGTGCATCCCATCAGATGAGGCAGGTAGGTCTGCCGATTACAGTTCTGCTGACCGAAATAGTGGTGTAGACCTCAGGCTCAGATGTAGGGATTGGAAGCTAATTGGGACCCTTTCCACTGTAACTATGTTTGGAGGGATGCATGCAATGGAGGAAACCAGAATAGCTACAGAGAAAGATGATGCTGCAGTGTCCTGGGCAGATGCCCACTCCCTGTCCTATGCACTCTCCACGAGCAGAGGAAGCATTCCCCTGCCCTAGCTTCAGCACACTGACTTCTCCTGAGGTGCTTCATGAAGAGGACTTGAGAGGTGAGAGTTTGCAGAAATTCTTGCTGAGAGCTTGTGGAGATGAGAGAGGTGTGAGGGATAAAGAAAAGCTAGTGCATATTTGTCAAGAAACTTGAGCCAATAGGATTTATGTCAAGAGATTTTATTTTTTTTTGGCAGTTATAAGACATCACGTAAAAAATAAGAAACACACATTCTCATATATTTACAATGGGTAGAAGGAGGTGGAGGAAAGAGATGCGTGCTAAAAGGAAATTGTTGAGATGGGAAGTATGAGGTAGAGAAAGAAATTACATTCTACAGTCAGACAAAGCACAGACCAAGACCAGTCCTATCTGGAGGGGGCTGGCATAGGAGAGTGCTTTTGATGCATGCTGTCAGAGAGGCCATAGCTGTTCACTAAATCCTTCTCTCTGCCCTCGCTGTCATGGTCCAACAGCTGCTCATGGAGCAGACAGCAGCGGTGATGGAAGGTGCTACCATTTATCCCCAGTGGTTTATTACCAACCCTTCATTTCTGCAGCAGAGAGGGAAACCTCTGCCTGTCTCTGGCAGTCTGGTATCTTATTGATTTGCCTTGGTCAGCACTCCAGGACCCTCCTCCACCACCCTTGGTGTGTGAGGGAGCCCATGTTGGGGGCTGAGGGTGCAGGAGCACATGGCCAGACCTGAGGACACCATGGCAATGTTTGCAGAGCTCATCTGTCAGTGCCCCAAATCCTTGTCCTCCTCCAGACGTACAGCTCAGCTTTCTCACACCTCTCCCCCACTTTCTTTGCTCTCCAAGTGCCACTTGTAGGGGTTGAAAATGAAGTGAGGGTGCCTGAGGGAAAGGAGAAAATACAGTCTGTGTCTCTGAAAATGTAAAAGGGATTCCTCTGCATACTTTGTTCCTCTCCTGATACTCATCTCTGTCCCCAGCTCAACTGCTGTGACTCAGTTTCACTGAGAATTTTGCTCCACAAGTACAGTGGAGATGAGGAAAAAGCTAAAGAGAGGTAAGAAAAGTGACTCCTACACGGCAAGCATGGGGTATTTTGTTTGACATAACCTTTGTTTTGGGTAACAAGGCTTAAGATCTTCTTTAATGCCATTTTCTTCATTTCACGTCCACCCACCAGAGCCTGTACTCTCTGGAAGCTGGTGATGTTTCCCTGCATGGTATGTGCATGTTTTGTGAATGTGTCAGGGCTCCTGGCACTAAGGCAAACCACTTTCTAGTGCTATTTTCCTCTATCATAACAACAGGTGTGGCTGGGCATGAACTCTTCAGGCTGCCCTGTATCAGTAACCTTAATAACTCCTTTCAAATCCTTTTCCTAAGAAGTACTTCTGGCAGTCACTGTCCACACATGCCTGGGCTTGACAGAGTTTTAAGAAGTAGGTTTGCTGGAATAAGGTAGCTCCAAGCTTTGCTGATGGAGTGATCCCTGGGAACCCTGTGAAGAGTTTCTGCAGCCTCTAGAGCTGTTCTGAATTTATAATTTGAAAATCATGCCTCAAAGACTGTCTGCTCTAGACCCAGTGTTTAACGAAGAGTCAACTTCAGCTGTCACCAGGCCCAGCAAATTAATGTAGGGCGTTTTGGGTAAGTTCAAGTTCTTCTCTGTTTGAACGTTGTCACTAAGGAAATTCTGCTGCTCTCCAGTTTTGACCATCTGCAAGAAGGATACACCCAAGACAACTGAGGACACATGTTTTACGATGAGTGGTTGTTCTGATTCCAAAGGTTGAGTGGATGCTGGATTTGTGTAAAAATGCATAGGTGTAGGAGTATAAGAAATACATGAAGATAATGTATGGACCTAGGAAGACAAGTCCCATGGAATTTTGCTCATCTGTCTCCACCTCATAATTCCATTCCTCTAATTCATCCTTCCACTAATAAACTAACCATCCTCTGTAGAAACGTGGTAGCAAACAGGCATGCAGCGTGCGGTATCTGCTGTTTGTCAGACACTGTCATAGGGTTTTTCTGTTGACTTGAATAGTTGGCATTTATTGTTGTTGTTGTCGTTGTTGTTGTTGTTGTTCCTCAGATTTCAAGCTTTGTGGGTCAGGTACCATCATTTGGTCTGTGTTCTGCAATGAAGGGTTTTAGACACCCATACAGTGTGACAAGTCAGATTATGGCCACTGGAGAAG
>NW_010128819.1:0-15078 GCF_000699245.1 Pterocles gutturalis | reverse complement strand
CTGCTGAAGTATTTTCCCCAAAGAAATGTTGTCTTGAGGACTCCTCTATCCTTCACCTCCTTGATAGTTACTGATAAGAAAAAAATTTCATTTTGAACCTGCTGGACTTGAAGGACCTTGTTATTGGCTGCGTGTATCAGGGTCCATGTGAATTGCTGCAGTAACTGACAGGAGACTCCGTTTTTGTAAGCCGTGCTTCCATCCTCTGCCACTGGTCCTTCTCCTTCACTGAATGCTGTTTCCCATGAAATAGTGGAATATCTTTCCAGTTGTCAACTTTTCTGGAAAGTTTTACTGCTTGTGAATATACAGTTTTCTCCATTAAAAGTTTCTATATTTTGAAAGTTTTGGCCCCATCTGGGCTGAAAAATCTAAGTTTTGTAGGCTGGAATTCAACTTTTTTTCCATGGAGGTCTGCTAAGGAGACATGTGGGAGATTTGGCTCCTTCCTTCTTCCCCACAAAGTTCAAGTAGGTCAAATGCTAACATTGATGATCTAACTTTAGCTTTACTCCTCCAAACCCCCACCAGTCTCCTGGACTTGACTTTACAAGTCCTTTCATGTCAGTTCACACTGTAGTGGGAGGAAGTGAAAATTACGGGCCATAGGCAGGGTTCCAAAAAGTGCTCTCTCTTTCTGAGAAGAGGGCTGGCATCTTTCCATGGGCCTTCATTGTATTTTATAGCCATACTACAGTATTTAACAGCATAATTTAGTAAGTGTCGGTACTCTGTCAGAGAGTGTGGAGAAACTGTCTTATTCAACCTCTGGCGACGTGCGCTGATTCAAATAATGCACCGTGAGGTAACATTAATGTTTTCTGGAAATGAAATTGGAATCAGAAATGCCCTTATTTGCCATCAGCATAAATACTGCTGTCATCCTAATCAGCAAGCAAAATTCAAGACCTTTTGCCCTTACAAGGTGACTCTGTCTCATGTTTTAATTCATTTCCCAATGAATCATCTACCCCAAAGTGCAGAAGCATATTCTACTGGTTTATACTTTGCATAAAGATGGTTGGTTTTGTGCTGTTCTTCATGTCACACTTTTCTCAGCTTTTGAGTATTAGCAGATAATTTATTCACTATCATTGCATATGGTAGTACCTGAATTAGTTCTTTCTATTTACAAAATATATTGAATTATTAAAGAAAATCAAAGTCCTTGCCATAGATTAAAAAATATTTCCCAAAGGTGTCTGCAGAAGACCTGCTGCAACAGAAAATCTGAGTGAAACTGCTTCTCACGCTTCCAACTATTGTGCCTCTTTGCTCCTTACATGCTTTAAATGCTTGGGGAAAGACAGATCTGCCTGGGATCTGAGACTGTCATCTGGTTTAGGGAGATATAAGCATACAGAGATGGGAAGACAGTCACTCTTCTGGGCTGTCACAGAGACTGTTTCATGTCTACCTCAGCAGTGCAGCCACCATCTGTGTCTTACCAGATTATCAGGGAGGTCAGCTGTCAAACAGAGTAGGAGGAGGCAAGAGTTGCATCAGAAGCTGGTCAGATATAAACTCCTGGAGAGATGTTAATTGTCTTCCTCAGAATGCTGCAGTAGTCCATCATAATTTCTAACAGCCATACCAGACTTTGTACTCAACATAAAAAAGTTGAATCCATGTAATATCATTCTTCACGCTTGCAGTCATAGTACCAGAACTTTCCTGCAGGACTCGTGCTATTTGTTTTATGCTGTATTGTTTTTTGACCTGTAGCCAGGTCTGAGTTGAAACTTTCCCTGCATCTCAGCCAAAGGTAGTGACAGTTCCTCAAATCACCCTTCTCACAGCCTAGAACTGAATTCTAGTGTTGGGGCTGTGCATGCAACATGCCCTGGCTTCAATTCACAGGTTGTAAGGCTGTACTTGGCCTGATGAGGGCAGTCAGTGATAAGCTGTCCAGTGTGCATGTGTTAAACCACCTATTCTCTGTTGGGTGCAACTGGAATTACTGTGTGGGGTAGAGTAGTTTCCCACAAGGTGCACTTATGTCCTTGTCCCTCTGTACATCTCAATGTTTCTTTGGATAAATGCTTTTGTTCTCACCACCCTCCCTACCCACACTGGTTTTCCTTAAAAAGAAACCCAGTCCAGAAAGGAGATGCAGTAAACCCTTGTAGATCTACCAGGTTGGACAACAGTGAGGAGAAGTGCCTGTCCTGCAACATACCTATAATTGCAGTTGTGTGAATCTACCTGTATACCCTTTGATAGTTTTATTTTGTTAGAATAACAAGGGACATGACCAGAAAGCAGACCTGCTTTGAGTTGGAGGCTGGATGAGAAAACCACAGAGGTCCCTTCCCATCAGCATTGTTGTGATTTGGGTTCTATACCTGCTCTGTTGGGGAAGATCAGAGGGGTGGTGTCTATAGAAGTAACATACCCATAGATCTATGCACACCTACAGCAATCATAGAACCACAGAATCATGGAACATCTCATGTTGTTAGGGACTACAAAAGATCATCTGGTCCAACCTTTCATGAGAATCAGAGTGTAGATGAGATTATCTAGCACCCTGTCCAATTGCATCTTGAAAACCTCCAGCAATGGGGACTCTACCACATCCCTGGGGAGGCTGTTGCAGTGATTGATTGTTCTCACTTAAAAAAAATGTATTTCTTATATTGAGATGAAACCTCTCTTAGTGCAACTTGTACTGATTGTGTCTTGTCTTCTCCATGTGGCTCCTTATGCAGAGAGAGTGTCCTCTTCGTAGCCGGCCTTTAAATCGATAACATATTTCCTCTATAGCTTTCACCTGAAGTTATCAAAGCAGGCAAGGTTGTATTTTAACAGGAATGAGCTAGTTGGGCAATGGACTCTCTTTCGTATTTTTAAAAATCTCCTTCTCAAACTTAAAAGCCAGTATGAGGCAAAGCCATATGTCATTTCACAAATGGGTAAAGTGAAGTGATGCAACCCAGAAATGGTGATGAGTAATGCTGCCATAGGCTAGGCAGTGGTCCATACACTCCTCTCAAGATGGCATGTGGCTTGGTAACCATCCAGTTCCACCATCTGCAGAGACTGAAACTCAATTGCTGTTAACGAGAATGAAATGATGGTGATATAAGCATAATTAAAATGAGAAGAATCCTAGTTCAAGGATGATTGATGTCCATGGAAAGCTTTGGATGGAGGCAGAAAAGGCAGGTCCAAGACTGTTGGCTCAGACTTTATTTACCTGCACAACTTCTCCAAGTACAGGAGGAAATGTCCTCAAAAAAAAAAAAGTTTTAATGTGGCTACTGACTAGTATTAAATAAATGATGCATGTTGGCAGAGCAATAGATGGGAATAGTGGAAAACACATTGTGAAAGGAACCAGAAGAATTGCTGTCATAAATCTCCCCAAACTGTTCTAGTCAGAGAGAGGCTAAAAACCAAGCAGGTTACTGGGAGCATGAAGAGGGGGCTTTAGAAGAAACCCGTGGCTCTGCAGGTTCATTGACACAAGTCTTGCCCATGTGTCCACCCTCTTAAAGGAGGAGCAATGGATGGCAGGGGAAAGGAAAGGGCTGTGAAGGTGTGAAATTGCAACTTGAGTTGTTTGGCTTTTGGGTTTTATTTTTTTATTTGAGGCAGGTTAAAAGAGCTCCAGGTGTTCTCTCTAGAAAAGAAGAGATTAGAAGGCAACATTAATCAAGTTTACAACATATTCAAACAAGTAGATAAAGAGGAGAGAAAAAAATACCCTGAAATGTTTTTCTAATGTGTGCATATTTTAGCTGAAGAATTCACAGGGGTTGACATGGAAAAAGACATGCATATATGCAAAACTAGGGTTAGAAGACAAAGTGGGATTATTTTCAAAGCTCATAAATAATTTAACTGTTGGAAGAAAAATGCAGAGGTTTCTGTTGATGTTATTGGCAAAGGAATGACTTTAGGCCTGATAAAGCAAGGGGCTAAAAGGGTTTTCACACAGAAGAATGGCAGAGCATAGCTGCTTGTCTGTTACGACTTGTCACACCAATCATGGTTTTTATGGGGTAAAAGATGGGCATGTTGCGACAGGATGTTCTGGCATCTTTGACACACTAAAATGCCTGTATCCAAATGGCCTATATGTTGGAAAATGGCCTTTATGTTGGAAAGAAATTGCAGTTTCTTGTTGACTTTTGTCAGATGTTCACTGAAAGCAGTTGTAAATGTTCCTTTTTTTAAAATTTTTTTTTTTTTTTTTTTTTTGTTGCAGAAAGAGGCCATTGCTGAATGCTTTTTTCAATTCCACTTGCAAAAACCTGGGAGTAGCTTTACAAAGGACCCACCACTGGAAAAATGTGAGGAGCAGAGTGCCTTCTTCGTTTGCATTTTTAGTTACTATGAACATTGTGCAACTTCACAGTGACCAAGGCAGGTCAGCTAAGAGCTCGGTTACCTATTTGCATGTGCAACGATCTATGCCACCGTCACACCTATGCAGTCTCCACATCAGTCACTTTGTATAGTTTAGTCATGCAGTCAAGTGGCTAAAGTTCTCAAAGTCCCTGTTGCATATCATTTCTGTTCCTGCCAGATGATGACCGAGAACTGCCCCTCTGGCTTGTATTCCAGTTTTGTTTTACTGAACTGATCTGTATTTGTCTCTGTCTTTGAATTTGCATTTCCAGACAGTGAGAGAAGCTGGATTGACAGCCCTGAAACTTGCTTTCTGTGAACCAGTGACCTCTTTGCCTTAATGCACCTCAGGCTTCTTAGCTGGAAGTCACTACTGCTCAGCTCAGGGAAGAGGTGACAGAAATCCAGCACTTCTCTTCAGTACGCAGAACCTGACCATGTGTGCACTCTCTGGGGCTATTTCAAATGGCAAGTACAAACCATGGCTAATCTGTTTTCCTTCCCACTGCACTTGGCTTCTCTCAGTTACTACCTCCCAGCTGAAATTTAATAGTTTCCATCTGCACCGAAAGTGTTTCCTAATTCAGCCAGGTGTAATGCTTGGTCCATCACCTGTGGGACAGTGAAGGTGAATCTGTGTGCTTGAGCCCTAGAGGACTAATCCCTGAGAAGTGAGATCTCACTCATTTCTTGCCTCCTCTGATAAAAGTGCAACCAAAGCACCACCTGGGCTCATGAGCACTGGTACACATGCCTTATGGACCAGGTGGGTGGCAAGTATCCATCACTAGTGACCTTGTATGCAGGCAAAGCAAGGTCTAGCCAGGCCAAATTTGTCCTCTAAACCCAGCTTCACAGAAGTCTGCGCACTTTTCTTCACCATTTAAAGTAAGTGGGGAAGGAGTAGTCCTTTAAATCTGATGGACGGAAGCCCTTACTCAGATTTGGCATTTGGTGGTATCAGCCTCTTCACGGAAGGAAAAATTCCACCGTCTCCAATTAAACTGGATCTAGACTGTAATTCATTCAGTCAAGTGTGTTGCTTTATGTGGATTCCCTGCCTCTAGGAAAATAAAATACCTTAAATATCCAGTATTTCACCCAACCTGAGCTCCCTCTGAGCACTGCAAAAGCTTGGTAGTCAAGGAGAGAAAATGTTTACTTAGTAAAGCTTTAAGATCAGGCTTTTGGGCTGTAAGTTTAGAGGTATAAATAATCCAGATATAGGACAACTCCTGCTTAAACTGGAAAGTTTAATCTAGAGAGCCAGGTAGCTCTCTAGTTCTTTGTCCTGTTTTGGCTTGGACTGCTCTGTGCAACCCAATCATCAGAACAAGAGTTTTGACATTCACCTATCAAAACATGCCCTGAGTGGGTGCTCAGACTGGTCAGAGGAGGATAATAACTGTGGTCCCACACATAGGGCCATCCTGCTCTTTTCAGGTTGCTGTGTGTCAGTCTAATTTCATGTTTCTTCTCACATCCTAAACTTGGCTGCTTGCTGTTTATCAGCTAGCAGAGGTATGCATAGGGACTCAGACCCGCTTTGTCTTTGGCATTTGGGCTGTGGAACACTAATGCAGACGTTAGCTGTCCCTTGGGACTGGGAGAGTTGGATCCAGAGGGGCAAGTGTCTCTGTCATTTGGTTGCCTGCTCTCAAACCAAACCAGAGACAACTCTAGTGCAATTGTGTGAAATGTGATGCAAAGTGTTAGTCTGATGATTATTGCACAAAATTCATGTGCTCTGTCATGCTCTGGGGTTGCTCCAGAGAGCACCAGCAACAGAACAGACAGAGTGGAAGGAGTTAAAACAAGGAACAATTGGGCTGACACTTCTCATCTGTGGTTAAATGCCATTGTAACAGTGGCTGGGGGCTTCTATTGGCTTGGCTTAAAAAAGATATTGCTAATGTCTTAACACTTGGTGACAGATGGCTCACCAATACTGCTAGGCCCATTGTCTCACTTAGTAGCTCTTTGTTCTAGCTGAAAGAAGGTAATCTTTTCTTGTAGGAGTTGGTAGGAGGATTTGTGTACAACGTGCCTTCTGAAAACTGTTCCAGTTTTGCAGTCTGCTCTGTAGCTCACTGAAGTGCAATTGTCTCCCTTACCCTCCGGAGGAGGGACTCACAGAAACAGCATCACAGTCATGATGCCTAATTTGTGGGTGCTTTGCTATTTGGTAGGACTCACAGCACTGAATTAGGCAATTGCATTCTCTGTGCTGTGTATGGAAAAACTAAAAACACATCATCCAATCTGTCTCAAAGGTTTAGAAGTTTAGGGCCTCTGTCTCGCCAAGGAGAAGAGGTGCCCATTTTTGGGGTGTTGTGCTATGGCTCCCCACTGGGGAAAGTTAACCCACCCACTCACAAGCTGCCTGCAGACTTGCATGTTTGAATCTTTTGTTGTTAAGAGCCGAAAGCAATAGCTGCAATCCAGCAATGCATAAGCCCCAGGAGAGTGCCATGAGCAGCAGACTAAGGCATACCAAGGGGGCAGCCTGTGTCACTTTCTCCCAGTGAGGTTTCCTGTGTGCTGTACGATGTACATACCTTTGCAGGTAGAATGTACATGGGAACAGTGTTAGGAGCCTGGGTCTCCTAGGAGATGTTATGGGGTCTTTTGCTCCATGTTTCCGTTCCTATTTACACCTTTCAAACAGAACGAGGCAGATCAGTGACAGGAGCTGTGAATACCTCCCTGGACTGCTCTACAATTGTATAGTCAGGGCCATCTTCTGTGTCATGGGAGTTTCAGGGGCCAAATCCCAATTTCCAGCTGGACAGAGGAAGAATCTGAACCTGTGCTTATTGTATCTCGTGTGAATGCACTGCACACGGCAAGGCTGCTGCTTACAGGGCAAGGGCATGCTTACCTGTGTGTGTGCAAGGAACCTCCTTCCCCAGTCTGTGCTCGCTTGAGGTAGTCCACACCAAGCTGAGAATTTACCAGGCTGAGACCCAGAATTCAGGATGGCTTATGAATGCCACGGTGAGAGGATGTTTGCTACCAAGGTGTTTCTTGCCACCAGAACTTGTGTGCTTAGCAGTAACAGTGCTATACAGGTTCCTCAGCAGCAACATGGGAATGCTTAAGGTTGAGTGGGCAGTGACAAAAGCTTGTACAATAACAGTGGTGAGTGTTAAGTGTGCAAAGAGAGCGACCTGATCTAGTTGGAGATGTCCCTGCTCACTGCAGGGAGGTTGGAGTAGATGACTTTTAAAGATCCCTTCCAACCCAAACTATTCTGTGATTCTATGAGACACCAGAGTGACCTCATTCCCCTAATAAATGGAGCACAAGGGGTGTGATTTGGTACCTTCTGAATGTTTTCTGGGGATGTGTTTGCTCTATTGTGTGTGTTTACTGTAGTGAGAAGGAAGCCGTGGGATTGAAACCTGTTTTAAGGGCTGATTTCCTCAACAAGTAGGACAGCAGTACTATTCCAAATGGCATTTTCATACTACACAGCTGGCTAACTTGAAATTGTGGTCTATTCCTATTTCATTGTCTCTGGAATGGTAGGACAAACCAGGTAGTTTCAAAAGAAGTTTGCTGAGGGACTTTCCTAGGCAACAGCATCAGCAGCTTCCTTCTCCAAGTGATGTTTGCTCAAGATGCTTGGACAATGCTTGTGCATTGCACTGAAGCACCCAGTGATATGTGTTTACCCATCTTGCAGACCTCTGTGGTGTGTGAGTTCTTCCTGGGACCACGAATGTGAACATTTTGCCTGCTTCTGGACCCATGGGGCTGTCGCTGCCCTGAGGTATTTGGGACTGGGGGAAATGTGCTGTTGGAAACGGGAATATTCAAGATGGAAAAGTCCTCACTTGCTACACAAGGACATTTCCAAATGGTATCACAATGTTAGTTACATGAAAACAGGCAGAGCTCTGTAGCCTCATTCAAAGCCCAGATCATCTCTTAATAAAAGAAAGTTGTCTAATGGTCATCTGCCTGGAGCAGGCATGGGGTGGAAGTGAGGAGTGGAATCATTTCCTCTTGTGTGTGCAAAGGAAGAGTGCTTCTGCTGCTATGTCAGGAGATGCTGATATGGAAAAGTGACTCCAGGAAGGGATTTACAGCTTTCCGAGAGGCAGACAAATGTGATTAGTGGTTCAGGCGTCTCCATGGGTCTCCAGAAAGGATGACTGCAAACCACGTCTTGTACTTGTACCAAAGGTTGCTCCTGGCTATTCATGGAGATGGGACTGCAGTTTACCATAATCACACTGGTGCCAAGGAGCACCTTGGCGAAGGATGGATGTTTGACATTTAATAAACCTTCAGTTTCATTTTATGTGATTTAGCGGCTACAGATAAGAGAGAGGAGCCAGCATCAAACAGCCAGTGGCTTTTGAACCTCTGTAATGGAGTGTTCCCGATGTACTGTATCTTAGTGCATATGGGCAGGCAGCTACAAGCTTTCAGGTTGACTTGGTCTCTATCTTTATATTCATTGCTTCAGACTGCTTCTTTGGCTGCTTGCCAGACCCAGCAATACAGTCCCATGCTGAAACAGCCCCACACTGCAAAACTTTTTTTGTTTTGCTTTACAGCACCTACAGCGTAAAGGGGTGAACTTCCTTTGTAAAGAAGCATGGAGTCTCTGTATGAGAAACATAAGGCCAAATCTACATCTGTGCTTCTATTGCAGTCCGTCTCTCTACCATAAGTAGAGAATTGAGTATGGCAAGTAAACATCACTTAGTTCAGGCAGGACTGTGGACACAGCAGTGATTTCTTCTCCAGCACACCAATGTAAATGAACCTCAAGTGGGCTGACCACATTGTGGTGTCCCCACTCCTTTTTGGGGACTGGACTTGGAGATTTGCCCACTCTTTTAGCATGTAGTATAATGTATGGGGAAGTGCTGGGAGAAAGGTGGGGACCATGTATGACCAGTCTTATTTCGCTGGCTATCCCTGCTGGTCCTCATAGACAGATTCCCCAATTCAATAACCCCAATGGTATATCTGCAAAGTAAAATATTTTTAGGGGTACGGACCCAGGCCATAGAGGCAGATTTAATAGTGTTTTCTGGCTTCCCATTGGGAGCTGATTGTTCCCCAGCACTGGATATTTTATCTTCTGTGTATTGCAGGGTACCTGAAACAAGACTCTGCAATCTTGTCTCACAATCACCAGCCAACAGCCCCCAGCTGTTTCTCAGTGGACAGAGGTGTCCCCAGCTGGATGCCCCAAGGATGCAGCCTGCCCTACTCAGACCATACGGCTGTGTCTTTGCAGATAAATCAGGACGTACCTCACAGTGCCAAATCCACTGCAGAGATATAACATCTACGTCAAGAGGGAGAAGGAAGGGCTCCAGGGAGCTTGAGGGTCTCCAGGGAGAATAGAGAAGGCAGACTGAGAAATGGGGAGGGAATCAGGCAATGCCTTTTAGTGCTGCCTTTACTGCGCACTGTGGGAAATGGAGCCTTCCCTATTTGTTCTGCAGTTTTCCTTCTTCAAAGGTTGATCTTCACTAGTCCCCACTCAATTCTCAAACTGGCTCAGGTCAGAGAATGGGTCTGTCTTTGTCCTCTTCATTCCCACAGCTCAGGGTAGGATGCTGAATGGCCTCTGGATCAGAAACCTCTTCATACCGGAGACCTAGTCCTCCTTTTCCAGCTCAGAGACATTTGAGGCCAATTCACACAACTTTAGTCTACTCAGCCCTCTACAGAGCATCTTCTCTAAGGCAGGGTGTATGTGCTTCTCTAGGGTCGGTGTATGTGCTCTTCTGTATTTGCTTTTACCTTCAGACAAAAATAAAATACCGACCATATTCCCTCCTTGTGTTCATCACCTGCTTTACATTTCATTTATTTCTATAGCCCTGAACAGACATTAGTAACTCATAACAGTAATAACAGGAGTTTCTACTAACAGAACTCCTTGCATCTGTGGAGTTCAAATTATGGACAAGCACCATTAGTCCCATTTAGAGATGGATTTAGCTGGTGCAACTTGTCCAAATGTAGACGTGACTGCAAGAATCAGGAAGAAAATGCAAAGGCTCCCGATTTCAGCCCCAGCCTAAACTCAGCTGGTCTGGTATGGCCATTTTTGGTGGGGAGGTGTGGACTATAAACATTCAAAAGGGATGTGAGGGATGCTCAGGAAGAAATTGAACCTCATCTCTGGAGACTGCTGAATTTCACAAGGTTTTCCCAAAGCAGCAAAAGGAGCAATGTCCCAAGCCTCTATACTTATCAGCATGAAAAAACCATGAGCGCGAAATCAAACAACAGGCTTCAAATGGGAGCTACAATGACTCTAATTTGTACGAACGGTTATTTGAGCTTCTAACCTACCAGGTTTAAGGTAAACCACAGTGGAATATCAAGCAGACATTAGATGAAACAGTGTCATTAATTCAATCCAATGAGATATGTTTTATATAACAAAGGGATTTGTTCTGATACTCAAGCAATGTATATTAATGAAAGAGTCAAAATAGTTTCATTTTGTTCTCAAAGCAAACACATTAGGGAAAGCCATCAAGAAGCAAAGAACATGGCTTTTTTTTTTTTTTTAAACTGTGCTTTATTTAGGGCTAAGCTGGAAAGCGTCATTCAATAATTACAGAGGATTACAAGGAGTTTTAGGGAATTGAGAGTGAAAGAGCAGTTGTATGGAACTGCAGCTGCGTTACACATCTGTACTTCCTAGCTGTGGGCTCGGTCTGGCTGTCCTTACTCAGGCAAAATACCCACTACGTCCCGGTGGGAGTTCTGGCAGAGTAAGGATGGTAAGATCAGGCCCAATAGGGAATTAAAATTAAAATAAAATAGAATTAAAAAAAAAAAAGAGAAAGGAAGAAAGTTTGAGTACAAGATACAAAATACTAAGAAAAACAAACAAGAACATTAAAACAGAGCAAAACCAAATAAAGAGTCAGAAACAATTATCACACTGCTCAATCAATGCAAACAAGTGTGAGAATGATGTAAATCAAGTTTTAAGATTGTGAAAATAAATTACAATAAATATGATATACTTTAAAATATATGTGTTCTTAAATAATTCAGTTTTTTCTGAGTCAGATTTTTTAAAGCAATGTCTTATTTTTTAACTGCTCTAAAGTCATTTACCAAAGATAAATATCGTGCTTTCATTAAATAGTTTTCCTTGTTTTTCTCTATCATTACAATTAAAAGTCCTACAAAATATGCAAATTTATTTACAGAGAAACAGAGCCAGCATCATTTTTTTTAAACATCCCCTTGTTTTTCAAAATTCCTTGTAAACAGTTTCAGAAGTTCTTTAAAGAGATTGTTTTTGTTTCTTGTATTTTTTTGGTTTTTTTTAATGCTTTTTTTTTTTTTTTTTTTTTTTTTAAGATTAAGGTTCTAGGCTAATCCCTTACCCTGAAGGTTTCTAGAGCAAATATGGAAGCTACTGAAGCATAGGATGATGGGAATTTTGCGGACAGCAGATCATGAAGACATGAAGCGTTTAGCTGTGTTTTGTTGTTCAAGTTAGAACTATCGTCTGATAAAAAGACAGCTGTTTTGTTTCCCATTTGCATTGTCTACAGAATTCAGTTTCGTTTTGTTTATTTCTTTTAATAGCTGGAATGCTTGCAGTTAAAAAAGCTGCCAAAATAGCCATTTCTCTCCTTCTCCTTGATAAATAACAGCATCCAACAGCAATTGGCAGAGAGTAGGAATTTATGCTCGATCTAAACTCTACAAAAGTTACAGTTCTACAACATCTTTGTTTTTAGCATTAACGCTAACTTCTATGTAGTATTATTTTTTTTTGCTTTTTTGTTTTTTTATGTTGTCTAATTTTTTCTATTATATAGGTATTTTAAACTTTCTTTCTTTAAATTCTGTACAACTATTAGGATTTTAAATGGGGAGAGTTAGAAGCATTTACAAACCATTTTAGTTTTCCATTTAATATCAACCATCTTTCCTTTCTCTTCTCTATGCCTTTTTATGTATTTATTTATGTATTTATTTATTTACTTTTTTGCTTTTCATAGATATCCATCTTTCCTGCTTTAACAGCGTGATCCTTACGTATTATACAGAAAACCATATGAAAGCTTCATAGACTCTAATTAATGTATAACCAAAGAACCTCCCAAAGTATCAAAGAACTATTATCTTGCCGTTTTAAAAGCATTTAAGCATTTTTTTTTAATTTTTACATATTTCATATAATCGCTCTCAAAAACTGTTTTAGGAACAGCTCCGAGAAAAGGAAAGAACTTCCATATTTTACATACAGCTACAAGTCTGCGTTAAAAAGTTTTGTCCTTTGGTCCCTATATAGCTAAGGAATGACAGATAAAGATGCTCAGTGACTGTTACCATGGGTCACACATGGTAACTGCATCCTTGGTGGCAAACAGGCACTCCTTTGTCAGTATCCAGGTTTGCATCTCCTGTTTGAAGAAAAGCCGCTGTGGTGATATCGGTGTCTCTTCAGAAATCCTGGTTGATCTTGTTCCTGTTCTGATTTTACTTATGTGTTTGTTTGTTTTCAAGCGCATGTCCTTCGAAGTCAGCAGATGTGATACTTTTCTTGAAGAAATGTTACAGTCTAAACAATCAAAGAGAGAATAAGTCTGAAGTCTTCAGCTTGATTGATATTTGCTGATATGTCAAAGGTGTAATCCAACAGTTCCCATTTTTTAATACATATACTTTTTTTTTTTTTTTTCTAAATGTGGCCCATTCAGCTGCTGCCCTAAAAAAATGAAGAAGATCATTGCAAATTAAATCAAAAAGGGGAGGGAGAAGTAGGGAAGGTGGGGGATATTTGAGACAAGGGGAAAAAAAGACCTAAGAAATCAAAATTAAATTTAAAACAAGCCTGTTCTTTTGGGCCCAATCCTGCTCCTGTTGAAAGTAATGGCTGCTTTCTTCTCCCTTCAATTGGGACAGGATGGGGCTTCTGGTTTGGTGTTTTGCTTTTGGAGGCATTGGCTCTGATTCTGCTCCCACTCAACATCAACAGAATGAGTCTCCTTGACTTCAGTGAGAACTGGATCAAACCCAAAGTGAGCAAGGTAGTCACGATCATGATAGAGAAAAATGCAATTGTTCCTAATAGTTATAATAATAATAATGAATCAAAATAATAGTAGGGCATGCCTATGTAAATCTGTATCACTATGTATGTGCAGATAGCTGCATTTTAATTATTTTTAAGTCCGCTTCGCAATGCCTGATCACAATCTTGCTTGGCGGGCTTTTGTAGTGTGAAAGGCATCGAGAAAGAATTGTTCTACATTTTAATGGGGTGCCATCTACGACAGTGTATGAGCTTTCTGTGGAGACATAGCTGCCAATAACATCTACTCCTTTGTGAATGTCAGAAAGTGGGACTTTGAACAGGCAATTTATAGGAGGTTAAATAAGAAAAAAAGGACTGTTGGAATAAACTTTTTTTTTGCCAAAAAGAAAGTAAATCTAACATTTCTTAAATAAAAAAGTTATTTAAAAAAATGTAATCATGATCCGACTAGGCTTGACATTTAAGTAGGATGCTTAATCATTAAGGATTAGCTCTTATCTCTTTCTAGCAAGCAGGTTCTTCTTATACACTCGGTGATTTATTACATCAAGAAACTTAGAAACTGCAAAAGGTCCACTCTGGTGGAAAAGTGTCATGCGGAATATCAATCCATGCTGGCAGGTTTTCACACTGTTGGTTCAACAAACAGCAAACCGTACACAGCAGTCTAAACAATTACAACACCAAAAATAATAATAGAATAAAAAAATAAAAAACACTCGTCAAGGACCCTTTTTCAGTTGTAAACAAAAAGATGCATTTTGCTTTTTGTTCTGGGTGGGTTTTTTTCCCACTCAAAACAATCCCTCCCTCCCCCTGAGCAATTAATTTTGGCTGGAGTTGCTATGATACAGAACCTTATAATTAGGAATTCTCGAAAAGACATACAATAAGGCTTTTATTGGGGTTGATTTTTTTTTTGATTGCTATAGTTTTCAAACTACTGTTACTATCATTATTCTCTTTTTTTTTTTCTTTTTTTTTTTTTTTTTTTTTTTAAATCTTTAGAGGGTGATTTGAAATGTCCTAAGGGGAAAAAAAGGTGTCAATTGAAAAAGGCCCCCAATTCTCCAGAATAAAAAATAAAATCACAAGATTTTCAGTGCAAAAAAATTAACCACACATTTTTTTTTCCCTCTTTTTTTCCCCCAAATTATTGTAGCTATGACAATCCCATTTTTTTCTAAAGAATTAGGAATCCATCTTTTTTTTTCCTTCCATGTGACATCTAAAGAAGCATAAAACGCTGACGAGAAATCAAACAACAAATAAAGAAACCACTGCAAGCACCAAAAACAAAACGAAAATGAGCACAGCAAAAAATTGTGGCAGCACAAAGTCAAAAAAGGCACATGTGATCATGACTGGCCAATCATCAACTGATACAACATCCAAGAAAAATGCTTCAATCACGGCACCTGCACGAAACTTGACGGCATGTCATGCAACCAATTTTTAGCTTGTTACATGACGCCATCATGTCACACTTTCAACTTCGAGTTGATTTGAACTTACGGCCTGGGGGACTGTATTCTCCACTTTCATGTCATTACGTGAACTTTTTTCCTAGCTCAGCGCGAGACTGTGGTGGATTTGACTGGCTCTTGGTTGGTTTTGTTGGAATTTGATTGAATGACAAAAGAAGAAAAGATTTTTTTTATATATATATATAT
>NW_010128818.1:452-668 GCF_000699245.1 Pterocles gutturalis | reverse complement strand
CCCCACCTGACCGTGACGTGTTCGAAGTCCTGCCCCAGCTCCGGCGAGCCGGCCACCACCTCCTTCTCGGCAATCCAATGCTCCAGCTCGTCCACCTCGCGGTTGAGTTGGTAGAGCCAATATTGTTGCTCCAACTTGGCTTTGCGTTCCTCCACCAGGTCCTTCAGAGACACGTAGAGCCGGTCAACCTGCGACTGCCGCCTGCTGACCTGTTCG
>NW_010128818.1:0-371 GCF_000699245.1 Pterocles gutturalis | reverse complement strand
GGTGGGTGGGTGATGATGAGGTTCTACCAACCTTTGAGGATGGCCAAGCTCCAGAAGAGCCCGGCATTGGCGGGAGAGCTGGGCGATGGTCTCCTCGTAGTTCTCCACCGTTTGTTCCGTCAGGAGATGCTTCTTGAGGAGTTGGAGGGTGCTCTGCTCATCCTTGGGGTGGTGGGATAGAGATTTTGGGGGGTGGTGAGATGTTGGGAGGTCCATAAATCCTCAAGCCCACCCAAAAAATCCCACGGGTACCTTCCCTTTGGGGCTCTTGATGGAAGCCACGGCGGCGGCACGCTCCAACACCTCGTCCACCCGGGGACGGTGGACCTGGATCTCCCGGCGGAGGTTCTGGGGATGGGTGGGAGGGTCAT
>NW_010128817.1:1759-1990 GCF_000699245.1 Pterocles gutturalis | reverse complement strand
TGAGGGCATACCACAGGGAGATGCTTCGCGGACCAGCCCAACTTGAGGAATCCGGGGATGTCGCAGCTCTGGGAGGTGTTCTCCCCGCTCCGCTGGACCTCTGCCGGGGGTAGAATGGGGGCATGGCTCCATCTGGGGCTGGTTCACCCCTGTGGGGTACCCCCAGACCCCCACCACCCTGTCCTCCCATCCCTGGGGGTCCAGCTCACCCTCCAGGCAGTAGGAGTGGAA
>NW_010128817.1:0-1581 GCF_000699245.1 Pterocles gutturalis | reverse complement strand
GCGAGGTCACTCCCACCTCGAAGGTGGCGAAGACGGGCGAGTGGTCGCTGGTCACGATGTCGTCAGTGCAGCCTGGATGGTGGGAGGGGACAGCTGGGTGACAGACCCCAAGCCCCAGGGTCCCAGGCAGCACTGGCCACCCCGGGGTCCCCTCCCCCAGCCCTGGGGTCCCGCTCACCATAGGAGTTACAGACCACGTGCGTCTCTGGGTGTGACTTCCACAGGATGCGGTCGCACCACGAGGGGACATTGATCCTCATCTGAAAATGGGGAACGCGGGTGGCATCAGTGTCCCCCCAGGTCTGGCTCCCCCAGCCCAGAAAAGCACCCCAAAATGTTCCCTGGGGAGGGAATGGGCTGGCGGAGGTGCTGGGGTTGTACATCACCACGCAGCCCCCCACCAGCACCCTTGGACCCCGCTGTCCCTGTCCCCTGGTGATGTCCTGCAGCCTGGTGGGACACTCCAGGGACTCACCCCTGTGGGCTTGAACTTCTGCCACATGTAGGTGTCCCGGGACCCCCGCTCGTACCGGTACGTGGGTGGGAAGGAGATGTCACCCTCGCCTGGGAACCAAGACACAGAGGTGGCATGGGGACAGCATCACTGCCTGTCCCCACAGCTGCATCCAGCTGCGGACAGTCCCCATGGGGTGTCACTGTCCCCATCTGGGGACCACAACAGTGGCTGGCATGTTGATGTCCCCCAAGCTTGTGGCACCAGGACAGGGCATGGCTGTGTGCTGGAGGTGACACAGGGCTGCGGGGACCCTAGGTGCCACTCTCTGGGTGGGGGGAGCAGCGCCCTGGCCCCCGCACTCACTGAATCGCAGGAACACCTTGTTCTTCTCCCGCTCCAGGTTCAGCTGGTCCACAGTCAGGAGAGCCTCAAACTCCTTCTTGGTGATGTGGGCGAGGATGTCCTGCGCCGGGGGGAGGACAGCACGGTGACGACCAGCTCCTCTTGCCCCCACAGCTGCACTGGCGCTGCCACCAGTGTGTCACTGTCCCCAGCCTGGGGGTCCCACCTGCACGTCCATGTCTAGACGGTAGTTGAGGTCCCCGAACCAGAAGAGGTGGGTGAAGCGCAGGGTGAGGTCGAAGGCACTGAGCCGCTTGTCCCCCAGCACCAGGGACCTCAAAATGTCACTGTAGTTCTGGTTACGCCTGCGGGGGGGACAGCAGCATGGCCTCAACCTCCCTGGGGACACCTCATCCTGCCAGCTGGGGACAGGAGGGGGACAGGGACAACCCCATGTCCTCCCAGGGCTCTTCAAGCCCCCTGAGATGCCCGGCTGCCCCAAGGGCAGCCCTGTTGCCCCCAGCCCCTCCATCACCTGTGGGTCTTCTCGCTGCCCGAGGCCAGATGGCAGTTAACAAAGCCGAAGGATGTCCCGTTGAAAAGGAAGGAGACACCCACAGCTCCCTTGTTCCCTGCAGGGATGTGCTGGGTATGGAGCTCTGGGGGGGGCTCAGAGGTCCTGGGATGGTCCCCAGGCTGCCCCCCGGCTCTGGGGCACCCTCCCCACCCCGTCCCCATCCCTACCCAGCGTGTTGGCGATGCCGGTTTTCACGCTGGAGGTG